>NC_053025.1:434997071-435143397 GCF_003073215.2 Triticum urartu | reverse complement strand
GCTGAGGTGTTGTGGGAGACATGCGCGGATGGGGAATGGAGCAATGGCAAGGTCAGCTCAACAAGGGGGGGGGGGTTCATGTTGTCGGAAACTAAGTGAATCGGCGGCTGGTCCAGTGGTCGCCTTCTGCCAATTATTGGGACTATATGAAGACAACCCACTCTGCTTACAGGCTATTGACATCATATGAGACCCAAAAATTACCTCTAAGCTTGGTATATAATTTTTGGAATCTTAACGTGTGTGCTGCTTTGGTAGATAATGGAAAAATCCAAAAATAAATAAATACCGGAACACCCAAAACTTATTCTGATTTAGAACATTGTTTACATAATTCGAGGGATCCAAAAGCCAAACATGACGACCTGGATTTAATCGTAACAAACTTTTAGCTATGTTATGAGCATCTACATTCGATTCCCTGCATTCATGGTAGAAGACAACCATCATCGCCTCCCAGTTGATAGGCCCAGAGAAACTTTGGGGAATTCTGTCGAACATGTCGCAGGCACCGATATCAATTTCGGCTAACAAAGGTAACCGAGGCTGCGACACTCGCTAGAGGCCGTGGGAAGTCATTGGAAGGGAAGCAGGGGCTGAAGGGGAGCCAAGGCGATAAACCAAGTTTGGTGGTGAAGGCGCCCAAGCGCCATGAGTTCGTCCCGGGCAACGCCAATGTGTTGGTCGTTGCTAGACTCGCGTATACGTCGCCTGACTCCTAATAGGGCTTGGCAGGTGGTGGCGGGGTTATGCCAACCATCTAGGGCAATGACGGGGTTGGGGGCAAAATCGCCAACATCAGGCGGCATTGTTTCAAGCTTGATGGGGATCACGATGGGCGGTCCCGAGCGATGGCTAGCGGTAAGGTTCGAGTGACTCTAGGGCAATGGCGGGGCCGGGGCGAAATTACCGGGACCAGGCAACATTGTTTGAAGCTCAATGGAGATCATGGCGGTCGGTCCCGAGCGATGGCTAGCGGTGAGGTTTGAGTGACCCTAGGGCAATGGCGGGGGCCGGGTTGAAATCACCGGGACCAGGCAGCATTGTTTGAAGCTCAACGGAGATTGTGGCGGGCGGTCCCAAGTGGTGGCTAGTGTGAGGTTCGAGTGATTGTAGGAGTGGTCACTGCAGCGGCTGATGATGGAGTCGCCCGACGCAAACCCGAGATTTGGCGGCGTGGTGAGGTGAAATTTCACTGAGAGACACACCATGATTTTTGGTCGGATGGATATTCACCTAGCGAAGACCCACAAAATATGGGTGCCTACCCATACTTTTTATTCCCCATGCATATATAGGTGTGAGCTAGTTTTTGGAGCAAAATACCAATATTGTTGGTTTTGGGTATTGGTTCAAATTTTGGGTGCTATTGGAGATCGAAAGTGCCATTCTAGAGCTCAAATGCTTGGAATGAACAATAAATTTCAACAAATTAAAAGTGAAATTGATTTTTTTACAAAAAAAATTCTCATAGGTGCAAATTTTCACGATTAAATGATATTATGGATGTGTGGACAAAAAACAGTGCTCCAAAATACTTTAGAAAAGGACGTCAATATCTTCTGAATGTTCGGTTTGGGAGGCTGTTCGGTATGAGGAAGCCATCCTCTCGAACAAAAACGTTTGATAGGAATGGGTGCTGGGAGCGAACTTGAACGACCACCTATGAGCTGAGTGGCCCTGGGGCTTTTTCAGCGGGAACAACGGCAGGATAGTTTGGGCCACAAAAAAGGTCCAGTTTTACTATGATGATACAAAAAACTTAAAAAGTGGTGCATAGACCTGAATTTAAATTACTAATTGGATGAAAACAAACAAAAAATAGTTGATGTCAGGTGTGATTGAACATAAGTTTGCCAAAACTAAAAATGACATATATGAAAATTTCCAACTGCCATTCACACATAAGTAGGTCCGCCATATCTTAAACACACAAGGACATTAACAAAATACCATGTTAGAACGTAAATGTTCATTGTGTTTTGAGAAGATGATCCAAAAAAAACTGAAAATATTGTAACAGAAGTGGCATGATAACAAATAATAAGATACATTCGCCATCGTAGAGAACAAAAAAATTGTGCCATGTATTGTTGAGTAGAAAGTGCCATGGTATATAGAGTATGTGTGCCATGGCACATAAAGTAGGTTTGCCATGAGTACAAAAAACTAAAATTGCCATAGGTTGTAAAGTTATTTGCCATGGCTGTAAGCTAAATTTGCCATGGACTATAGACTAAATTTGACATAAGTTGTGAAGTTCAATTGACGTGGGTATGAGTAAAAATTTGCCATGTGTTATAAAGTAAACTTGATGTTGGATATTGTACGTACTATTGTCGTGGTAAATGAATGTAAATTTTCCATGGCAATATAGGATGTAAAGTTTGTTTGCCATGGCAATGTAATTGAAGGCAAAAAAATTCCATGGATGTAAAGTATTTTGCCATGGCAAAAATAAAAGGTGAACTTGCCATGCTCCATAAAAATGTAAATTTGTCATGAGCTATAAAGGTAAAGATTGCATGTATGTGAAATTAAAATTGTCATGTCGATAAAGGTAAATTTGCCATGGCAATAAAAAAATTATGTTTTCCATGGAAAAAATAAAAAAATATCATGGCAAAAATAAGGTAACAACGTCATGGCAATAAAATTAAATTACCATGCTAAAAAGTAAAAAAAATGACAAAAGTTGCCATGGATGTAAAATATTTTTGCCATGGCAAAAATAAAAAGGTAACTTGCCATGCTTCAACAAAATGTAAATTTGTCAAGAGCGACAAAAGTAAAAAATGCCATGTATGTGAAATTAAAATTGCCGTGATGATAAGGGTAAATTTGCCATGGCAAAAAAGGTTAAGTTTGCCATGAACAAAATAAAAAGGTAAAAAAGTTAGACATGGCAAAAGTAAAGTAAAATGCCATGGCAATAAAATAAATTTACCATGCTAAAAAGGTTAAAAAAATGCTATGCTCTTAAAAAGTAACAAGTTTTGAAGATAAAAAATTCATACATTTGTCATGTGACTATTCCAAAAAAGCGTTTCAACAATTGCTATGATGTATGAGACACACTTATTCAAAAAAAAATTGTTGTATGACCAAATACACAATCTTTTTTGCCTCATGGTATGCTCAATGATTGTAGATTTTGTTTCTTGTTCATTTGCCATGCTCAATGTACTTGAAATTTAAAATTGTCATGCCAATTTTGCTATCGTCCCATGAAAAAGCAAAAAAATTGCCATGAGCTATTTAATTGACATGTAAAACTAATGAATGTAAATTTGTTGTGGGAAAAGAAAACTACATTTGCCATGGCAATATAAATGAAGAATTTGCCATGCCCATTTTTGCCTCATGGTATGCACAATGTACTCAAATGATTGTAGACTTTATTTCTTATTCATTTGCCATGCTCAAATGTACTTAAGTAAAAAATGCCATGGCAAAATTACTATGGTCCAATTAAAAAATCCAATGAGATATTAAATTGACATGTAAAAAATAAATTTGCCCTGGCAATGAAGGTACTATTGTCGTGGTAATGAACATAAATTTGCCATGTCAAATTTACATTCATGTGGAAAATCAAAACTACATTTGCCATGGCGACAAAATTGAAGGATTTGCCATGGCGGTGTAGTTACATTTGCCATGCAACGAAAGATAAGACTTCCATTGCAAAAGTAAATCTTGCCATGGCAAATAGAAGTAAAAACTGCCATGGCTCGCACACCAAAAAAAGAATTTTGCCATCTTAGCATGATTTTTTTGCCATGTGGACTTTACCAAACATGTGTAAAGAAATGACCATGTGCACATGATTTTACTTGAATTAAGTTTGCCCGGGTCCATAAATTTAGTTTGCCATGGTCTAAATTAGAGAAATTCCCATGGTCTAGTTAGTCAAATGACCATGTTATATCAAATATCCAAATTATCTACATATTGCCATGGGGAAACTACATTGAAAAACATTTGTAAAATTTCCATGGGAATAGCCACACACCATCAGAGTTGAAATTCAAGAACTTGCCATGAGAGCATTGCAAAAAAGGCTAAATTTGCCATGTTGGGAACACAAAATATTATGAATTTGTTGTGTTGGAAAGGCAAAATGTCCATATATTTAAGTTTGCCATGGTCTAATTAGAGACATTCCCATGGTCTAATTAGTAAACTTACCATGCTATATCGAAAATCCAAACTATCTACAAATTGCCATGGGGAAAACATTTGTAAAACATTTATAAAAATTTCCATGGGAATAGCCGCACACCATCTCAACAAAATTTCAAAGATCTTGCCATGAGAGAATTGCAAAAAAGAAGCTAAATTGCCATGTTGGGAAAACAAAACTGTTATGAATTTGCCATGTGATCAAAATACACAACAAAAACATGAACACATGGCAACATAAAACACTTGTATAAATGGCACGGTCGACTACATGATCAGATTTGAATTGGCATGGCTACTACAGACGTGGATCCTCTGACTTAGAAATCCTTGCCATACCCTGCCTTTGAGTCACTGACAGGTGGGCCCCGTGCTCCGTGGAACCCACGTGTCAGTGACTCAAAGGTAGGTTAGCCCACGGCAGGGGATCCTCGTCCGGCTACTAGTATGTCCCTTACAACGCTAAACGTGAAAAACTACATATTGAAAATTACCATGGTTGAACATAGGAGGGAGCACATCAAAACCATCACTACTAGGGAAAAGCCTAGCAGTAGCACGGGTCAAAGGGGCGCCATCAGTAGCACGGGGGGCGGTGCTACTGCTACGACGCTACAGCTAACTTTTAGCAGTAGTGTGTTCTGGCCCGCGCTACTGCTATGTAGGGCTAGCAGTAGCATCTGTTGCAGAAACGCGCTACTACTAAGAGCACGCTGCTGCTAAAGTCATGCCCCTCGCTACTGTTATTAGTTTCTGGAAAAAAATCTGTTGCATATTTTCCTTTGTATTTATACATCGTTATACAAATTTTGGTCACATGAGGTATTGTTATATCATTATGATCATGTTGAGTTATTATATTATTAGGTGGAAGAAACACGGATTAGATTCATGTGACCAAAAGTTGAATTAGTAGGACGACTAATCCAACGTTTTGTCACATGAATCTAATATGTGTTTCTTCCACCCAATGACATAATAACTCGACACTATCATAATAACCCATCATCATATTCATATAAGAACTCATACATCATCATCATCATTATAATAACAATTCATCATTATAGTCATATAAGAACTAGCTCATCATTCTAGCACAAGGTAGCACATTACTCATCATCATCATCATCATGATAACAACTCATCGTCATAGTCATATAAGAACTAGCTCATTATTCTAGCACAATGTAGCACATAACCACCTAAGACCTCCTACCCTCTCGAAGGTAAAATAGCATAAAACAACTAAACCCCCGATTCTCCATTATGGAGAATACAGATAAACCTGTCTCCCATTTGTGGGTTGCGCTTGATGTTGCCCCCAAGTAGTTCTCTGCGATCTTTCAGAACTTCTCTCTAGTCTTTGATTGTGAGGATGACATCTCTTCGATGAATTGTGTATGCACTGCGGTGAAACGTAGGCAAACTTGACCGTAAGCTAACAATGTTCATATCACCTTTCATTTGCATAAGACTAGGTATACAATCCACCGGGAGTTTCTGTTGAAGAACATCGTAATAACATACTTAGCAAAATATAGTTTAGCTTAGAAGAATCTATGCAAAAAATGCACTGGTAACATAATAGGAAAAATCTTAGCATGATATCTCGATGGATCTTACCGTAGTTCAACATGTGGACTAGTGACACGTATTGAGAATAACTTGGAGGGATATGATAATTCGTCTTAAAAGTCTCAACATCTTTAATCCATGAAACAAAATGATTTATCTCCTCGCAAGTTAGCTCAGACCCATAACTGTAGTAGGTTTTGTCTACTACTTTCCGTATACTTTTTGAAGAATGGAAATAATATATCAATGGAAATAAGTTGTCAACTATTTTTTATAAAAACAATATAAATTACTTATTGAATATGTTTGAGAAACTCACATAGAGGTAGAAGTGGAAGCGTATGAACATCGACCCAAATGTTTGTTGGGGAACGCATTAATTTTAAAAAAAATTCCTACGCACACGCAAGATCATGGTGATGCATAGCAACGAGAGGGGAGAGTGTTATCTACGTACCCTCATAGACCGTAAGCGGAAGCGTTATGACAACGCCGTTGATGTAGTCGTACGTCTTCACGATTGACCGATCCTAGTAACGAAAGTACGGCACCTCCGTGATCTGCACACGTTCGGCTCGGTGAGGTCCCATGAACTCACGATCCAACAGAGTGTTGAGGGAGAGCTTTGTCAGCACGACGGCGTGATGACGGTGATGATGAATCTACCGGCGTAGGGCTTCGCCTAAGCACTGCAACGATATGACCGAGGTAGATTATGGTGGAGGGGGGCACCGCACACGGCTAAGAGATCAATGATCAACTTGTGTGTCTATGGGGTGCCCATCCCCCCGTATATAAAGGAGTGGTGGAGCGGGAGAGGGCCAGCCTCCTAGGCGCGCCCAAGGGGGGAGTCCTACTCCCGATGGGAGTAGGATTCCCCCTTCCCTAGTTGGAGTAGGAGAGGGAAGGAATGGAGAGAAGGAGAGAAGGAAAAGGGGGGTCGCCCCCCTCCAATTCGGATTGGACTTGGGGGAGGGGCTCCCCCACCTTGGCCTCCTCCTCCTCCTTTCCACTATGGCCCATTAAGGCCCATTGACTCCCCGGGGGGTTCCGGTAACCCCCCGATACTCCGGTATATGCCCGAACTCTCTCGAAACCTTTCCGATGTCCAAACATAGTCATCCAATATATCGATCTTTATGTCTCGACCATTTCGAGACACCTCGTCATGTCCGTGATCAGATCTGGGACTCCAAACTACCTTTGGTACATCAAAACACATAAACTCATAATACCGATCGTCACCGAATGTTAAGCATGCGGATCCTACGGGTTCGAGAACTATGTAGACATGACCGAGACATGTCTCCGGTCAATAAACAATAGCGGAACCTGGATGTTCATATTGGCTCCCATATATTCTACGAAGATCTTTATCGGTCAAACCGCATAACAACATACGTTGTTCCCTTTGTCATCGATATGTTACTTGCCCGAGATTCGATCGTCGGTATCTCAATACCTAGTTCAATCTCGTTACCGGCAAAGTCTCTTTACTCGTTCTGTAATGCATCATCCCGTAACTAAATCATTACTTACATTGCTTGCAAGGCTTATAGTGATATGCATTACCGAGAGGGCCCAGAGATACCTCTCTGATACTCGGAGTGACAAATCCTAATCTCAATCCATGGCAACTCAACAAACACCATCGGAGACACCTGTAGAGCATCTTTATAGTCACCCAGTTGCATTGTGACGTTTGATAGCACACTAAGTGTTCCTCCGGTATTCGGGAGTTGCATGATCTGATAGTCATAGGAACATGTATAAGTTATGGAAAAAGCAATAGCAACAAATTAAACGATCATCGTGCTAAGCTAACGAATGGTTCAAGTCAATCACATCATTCTCTAATGATGTGGTCTTGTTAATCAAGTGACAACTCATGTCTATGGTTAGGAAACATAACCATCATTGATTCAACGAGCTAGTCAAGTAGAGGCATACTAGTGACACTCTATGTGTCTATGTATTCACACATATACTAAGTTTCTGGTTAATACAATTCTAGCATGAATAATAAACGTTTATCATGATATAAGGAAATATAAATAACAACTTTATTATTGCCTCTAGGGCATATTTCCTTCAGTCTCCCACTTGCACTAGAGTCAATAATCTAGATTACATTGTAATGATTCTAACATCCATGGAGTCTTGGTGCTGATCATGTTTTGCTCATGAGAGAGGCTTAGTCAACGGGTCTGCAACATTCAGATCCATATGTATCTTGCAAATCTCTATGTATCCCTCCTTGACTTGATCGCGGATGGAATTGAAGCGTCTCTTGATGTGCTTGGTTCTCTTGTGAAATCTGGATTCCTTTGCCAAGGCAATTGCACCAGTATTGTCACAAAAGATTTTCATTGGACCCAATGCACCAGGTATGATACCTAGATCGAAGAACTCCTTCATTTGCTGCTTCCGAAGCAGCTATGTATTCTGCTTCACACATAGATCCCGCCACGATGCTCTGCATGGAACTGCACCAACTGACAGCTCCACCATTTAATAAAAATACATATCCGGCTTGTGACTTAGAGTCATCCGGATCAGTGTCAAAGCTTGCATCGACGTAACCATTTACGACGAGCTCTTTGTCACCTCCATAAACGAGAAACATATCCTTAGTCCTTTTCAGGTATTTCAGGATATCCGTTGTCCAGTGATCCACTCCTGGATTACTTTGGTACCTCCCCGCTAAACTAATAGCAAGTCACACATCAGGTCTGGTACACAACATTGCATACATGATAGAACCTATGGCTGAAGCATAGGGAATGGCTTTCATTTTCTCTCTATCTTCTGCATGTTGGAAATATGCCCTAGAGGCAATAATAAAAGCATTATTATTATATTTCCTTGTTCATGATAATTGTCTTTATTCATGCTATAATTGTGTTATCCGGAAATCGTAATACATGTGTGAATAATAGACACCAACATGTCCCTAGTAAGCCTCTAGTGACTAGCTCGTTGATCAACAGATAGTCATGGTTTCCTGACTATGGACATTGGATGTCATTGATAACGAGATCACATCATTAGGAGAATGATGTGATGGACAAGACCCAATCCTAAACATAGCACAAGATCGTAGTAGTTTTGCTAGAGTTTCCAATGTCAAGTATCTTTTCCTTAGACCATGAGATCGTGTAACTCCCGGATACCGTAGAGTGCTTTGGGTGTACCAAACGTCACAACGTAACTGGGTGACTATAAAGGTATACTACGGGTATCTCCGAAAGTGTCTGTTGGGTTGACACGGATCAAGACTGGGATTTGTCACTCCGTATGACGGAGAGGTATCACTGGGCCCACTCGGTAATGCATCATCATAATGAGCTCAAAGTGACCAAGTGTCTGGTCACGGGATCATGCATTACGGTACGAGTAAAGTGACTTGCCGGTAACGAGATTGAACGAGGTATTGGGATACCGACGATCGAATCTCGGGCAAGTACATACCGATTGACAAAGGGAATTGTATACGGGGTTGCTGAATCCTCGACATCGTGGTTCATCCGATGAGATCATCGAGGAGCATGTGGGAGCCAACATGGGTATCCAGATCCCGCTGTTGGTTATTGACCGGAGAGCATCTCGGTCATGTCTACATGTCTCCCGAACCCGTAGGGTCTACACACTTAAGGTTCGGTGACGCTAGGGTTGTAGGGATATGTATATGCAGTAACCAGAATGTTGTTCGGAGTCCCGGATGAGATCCCGGACGTCACGAGGAGTTCGAATGGTCCGGAGGTAAAGAATTATATATAGGAAGTGCTATTTCGGCATCGGGACAAGTTTCGGGGTCACCGGTATTGTACCGGGACCACCGGAAGGGTCCCGGGGGTCCACCGGGTGGGGCCACCTGCCCCGGGGGGCCACATGGGCTGTAGGGGGTGCGCCTTGGCCTATATGGGCCAAGGGCACCAGCCCCAAGAGGCCCATGCGCCTAGGGTTCAAGGAAGGGAAGAGTCCCAAAGGGGGAAGGCACCTCCTAGGTGCCTTGGGGAGGAGGGATTCCTCCCTTGGCCGCACCCCCCCTAGGAGATTGGATCTCCTAGGGCCGGCGCCCCCCTTGGACTCCCTATATATAGTGGGGAAGGAGGGCCTCTCATAACACATCTTTGGTGCCTCCCTCTCCCTCTCCAACACATCCTCCTCCTCCATAGTGCTTGGCGAAGCCCTGCCGGAGTACTGCAGCTCCACCACCACCACGCCGTCGTGCTGCTGTGGGCCATCTTCCTCAACCTCTCCTTCCCCTTGCTGGATCAAGAAGGAGGAGACGTTACGCTGACCGTACGTGTGTTGAACGCGGAGGTGCCGTCCGTTCGGCGCTAGGATCTCCGGTGATTTGGATCACGTCGAGTACGACTTCCTCATCCCCGTTCTTTGAACGCTTCCGCGCGTGATCTACAAAGGTATGTAGATGCAATCCGATCACTCGTTGCCTAGATGAACTCCTAGATGGATCTTGGTGAAACCGTAGGAAATTATTTGTTTTATGCAACGTTCCCCAACAGTGGCATCATGAGCTAGGTCTATGCGTAGTTCTCTTGCACGAGTAGAACACAATTTGTTGTGGGCGTTGATGTTTTCAACTTTCTTGCCGCTACTAGTCTTATCTTGCTTCAACGGTATTGTAGGATGAAGTGGCCCAGACCAGCCTTACACGTACGCTTACGTGAGACCGGTTCCACCGACTAACATGCACAAGTTGCATAAGGTGGCTGGCGGGTGTCTGTCTCTCCCACTTTAGTTGGAGCGGATTCGATGAAAAGGGTCCTTATGAAGGGTAAATAGAAGTTGACAAATCACGTTGTGGCTTTCACGTAGGTAAGAAAACGTTCTTGCTAGAACCCTATTGCAGCCACGTAAAAACTTGCAACAACAATTAGAGGACGTCTAACTTGTTTTTGCAGCAAGTGCTTTGTGATATGATATGGCCAAAGTTGTGATGAATGATGAATGATATATATGTGATGTATAAGATGTTCATGCTATTGTAATAGGAATCACGACTTGCATGTCGATGAGTATGACAACCGGCAGGAGCCATAGGAGTTGTCTTTATTTTTTGTATGACCTGCGTGTCATTGAGAAACGCCATGTAAATTACTTTACTTTATTGCTAAACGTGTTAGCCATAGTAGTAGAAGTAATAGTTGGCGAGCAACTTCATGGAGACACGATGATGGAGATCATGGGAGATCATGGTGTCATGCCGGTGACAAGATGATCATGGAGCCCCAAGATGGAGATCAAAGGAGCTATGATGATTGGCCATATCATGTCACTATTATTATTGTGATGCATCATGTTTCATTTGCATCTTGTTTACTTAGAACGACGGTAGTAAATAAGATGATCCCTCATAATAATTTCAAGAAAGTGTTCCCCCTAACTGTGCACCGTTGCGACAGTTCGTTGTTTCGAAGCACCACGTGATGATCGGGTGTGATAGATTTCAACGTTCACATACAACGGGTGTAAGACAGATTTACACATGCAAACACTTAGGTTGACTTGACGAGCCTAGCATGTACAGACATGGCCTCAGAACACAGAAGACCGAAAGGTCGAGCATGAGTCGTATAGAAGATACGATCAACATGAAGATGTTCACCGATGTTGACTAGTCCGTCTCACGTGATGATCGGACACGGCCTAGTTAACTCGGATCATGTTATACTTAGATGACTAGGAGGGATGTCTATCTAAGTGGGAGTTCATTGAATAATTTGATTAGATGAACTTAATTATCATGAACTTAGTCTAAAATATTTACAATATGTCTTGTAGATCAAATGGCCAACGTAGTCCTCAACTTCAACGCGTTCCTAGAGAAAACCAAGCTGAAAGACGATGGCAGCAACTACACGGACTGGGTCCGGAACCTGAGGATCATCCTCATAGCTGCCAAGAAAGATTATGTCCTACAAGCACCGCTGGGTGACGCACCCTGTTCTCCCTGCAGAACAAGACGTTATGAACGCTTGGCAGGCACGTACCGATGACTACTCCCTCGTTCAGTGCGGCATGCTTTACAGCTTAGAGCCGGGGCTCCAAAAGCGTTTTGAGAGACACGAAGCATATGAGATGTTCGAAGAGCTGAAAATGGTTTTCCAAGCTCATGCCCGGGTCGAGAGATATGAAGTCTCCGACAAGTTCTTCAGCTGTAAGATGGAGGAAAATAGTTCTGTCAGTGAGCACATACTCACATGTCTGGGTTGCATAACCGCTTGACTCAGCTGGGAGTTAATCTCCCGGATGACGCGGTCATTGACAGAATCCTTCAGTCGCTTCCACCGAGCTACAAGAGCTTTGTGATGAACTTCAATATGCAGGGGATGGAAAAGACCATTCCTGAAGTATTTGCAATGCTGAAATCAGCAGAGGTAGAAGTCAAAAAGGAACATCAAGTGTTGATGGTGAATAAAACCACTAAGTTCAAGAAAGGCAAGGGTAAGAAAGAACTTCAAGAAGGACGACAAGGGAGTTGCCGCGCCCGGCAAGCAAGCTGCCGGGAAGAAGCCAAAGAAGGACCCAAGCCCGAGACTGAGTGCTTTTATTGCAAGGAAAGTGGTCACTGGAAGCGGAACTGCCCCAAATACTTAGCGGACAAGAAGGCCGGCAAAACAAAGTATATGTGATATACATGTAATTGATGTGTACCTTACCAGTACTCGTAGTAGCTCCTGGGTATTTGATACCGGTGCGTTGCTCACATTTGTAACTCAAAGCAGGAGCTGCGGAATAAGCGGAGACTGGCGAAGGACGAGGTGACGATGCGCGTCTGGAATGGTTCCAAGGTCGATGTGATCGCCGTCGGCACGCTACCTCTACATTTACCTACGGGATTAGTTTTCCTCAATAATTGTTATTTAGTGCCAAGTTTGAGCATAACATTGTATCAGGATCTCGTTTAATTCGAGATGGCTACTCATTTAAATCCGAGAATAATGGTTGTTCTATTTATATGAGAGATATGTTTTATGGTCATGCTCCGATGGTGAATGGTTTATTCTTAATGAATCTCGAGCGTAATGCTACACATTCATAGTGTGAATACCAAAAGATGTAAGATTGATAATGATAGTCCCACATACTTGTGGCACTGCCGCCTTGGTCACATAGGTGTCAAACGCATGAAGAAGCTCCATGCTGATGGACTTTTAGAGTCTCTTGATTACGAATCATTTGACACGTGCGAACCATGCCTCATGGGTAAAATGACCAAGACTCCGTTCTCAGGAACAATGGAGCGAGCAACCAACTTATTGGAAATCATACATACTGATGTGTGCGGTCCAATGAGTGTTGAGGCTCGCGGTGGCTATCGTTATGTTCTCACCCTCACTGATGACTTGAGTAGATATGGGTATGTCTACTTAATGAAACACAAGTCTGAGACCTTTGAAAAGTTCAAGGAATTTCAGAGTGAGGTTGAGAATCAACGTGACAGGAAAATCAAGTTCCTGCGATCAGATCGTGGAGGAGAATACTTGAGTCATGAGTTTGGCACACACTTAAGAAAATGTGGAATAGTTTCACAACTCACGCCGCCTGGAACACCTCAGCGTAATGGTGTGTCCGAACGTCGTAATCGCACTCTATTAGATATGGTGCGATCTATGATGTCTCTTACCGATTTACCGCTATCTTTTTGGGGCTATGCTTTAGAGACTGCCGCATTCACTTTAAATAGGGCTCCGTCGAAATCCGTTGAGACGACACCGTATGAGATTATGGTTTGGGAAGAAACCTAAGCTGTCGTTTCTAAAAGTTTGGGGATGCGATGCTTATGTCAAGAAACTTCAACCTGAAAAGCTCGAACCCAAGTCGGAAAAATGCGTCTTCATAGGATACCCTAAAGAAACTATTGGGTATACCTTCTACCTCAGATCCGAAGGCAAGATCTTTGTTGCCAAGAATGGATCCTTTCTAGAGAAAGAGTTTCTCTCGAAAGAAGTAAGTGGGAGGAAAGTAGAACTTGATGAAGTATTGCCTCTTGAACCGGAGAGTGGCGAGCTCAAGAAAATGTTCCTGAGGTGCCTGCACCGACTAGAGAGGGAGTTAATGATGATGATCATGAAACTTCAGATCAAGTCTACTGAACTTCGTAGGTCCACAAGGACACGTTCCGCACCAGAGTGGTACGGCAACCCTGTCTTGGAAATCATGTTGTTAGACAACGGTGAACCTTCGAACTATGAAGAAGCGATGGCGGGCCCGGATTCCGACAAATGGCTAGAAGCCATGAAATCCGAGATAGGATCCATGTAGAAAACGAAGTATGGACTTTGACTGACTTGCCCCTTGAGCGGCGAGCCATAGAAAATAAATGGATCTTTAAGAAGAAGACAGACGCGGATGGTAATGTGACCATCTATAAAGCTCGGCTTGTCGCTAAGGGTTATCGACAAGTTCAAGGGGTTGACTACGATGAGACTTTCTCACCGGTAGCGAAGCTGAAGTCCGTCCGAATCATGTTAGCAATTGCCGCATTCTATGATTATGAAATATGGCAAATGGACGTCAAAACGGCATTCCTTAATGGTTTCCTTAAGGAAGAATTGTATATGATGCAGCCGGAAGGTTTTGTCGATCCTAAGAATGCTGACAAGGTGTGCAAGCTCCAACGCTCGATTTATGGGCTGGTGCAAGCATCTCGGAGTTGGAACATTCGCCTTGATGAGATGATCAAAGCGTTTGGGTTTATGCGAGACTTATGGAGAAGCCTGCGTTTACAAGAAAGTGAGTGGGAGCTCTGTAGGCATTTCTCATATTATATGTGGATGACATACTTTGATGGGAAATGATATAGAACTCTTGGACAGCATAAAGGCCTACTTGAATAAAGTTTTTTCAATGAAGGACCTTGGAGAAGCTGCTTATATATTAGGCATCAAGATCTACAGAGATAGATCAAGACGCCTCATAGGTCTTTCACAAAGCACATACCTTGATAAGATATTGAAGAAGTTCAATATGGATCAGTCTAAGAAGGGGTTCTTGCCTGTGTTGCAAGGTGTGAAATTGAGCTCAGCTCAATGTCCGACCACGGCAGAAGATATAGAAGAGATGAGTGTCATCCCCTATGCCTCAGCCATAGGTTCTATTATGTATGCCATGCTGTGTACCAGACCTGATGTAAACCTTGCCGTAAGTTTGGTAGGAAGGTACCAAAGTAATCCCGGCAAGGAACACTGGACAGCGGTCAAGAACTATCCTGAAGTACCTGAAAAGGACTAAGGAAATGTTTCTCGTTTATGGAGGTGACGAAGAGCTCGTCGTAAAGGGTTACGTCGACGCTAGCTTCGACACAGATCTGGATGACTCTAAGTCACAAACCGGATACGTGTATATTTTGAATGGTGGGGCAGTAAGCTGGTGCAGTTGCAAGCAGAGCGTCGTGGCGGGATCTACATGTGAAGCGGAGTACATGGCAGCCTCGGAGGCAGCACATGAAGCAATTTGGGTGAAGGAGTTCATCACCGACCTAGGAGTCATACCCAATGCGTCGGGGCCAACAAGCTCTTCTGTGACAACACTGGAGCTATTGCTCTTGCCAAGGAGCCCAGGTTTCACAAGAAGACAAGGCACATCAAGCGTCGCCTTCAACTCCATTCGTGAAAATGTTCAAGATGGAGACATAGATATTTGTAAAGTACATACGGACCTGAATGTAGCAGATCCGTTGACTAAACCTCTCCCTAGAGCAAAACATGATCAACACCAGAATTCCATGGGTGTTCGATTCATCACAATGTAACTAGATTATGGACTCTAGTGCAAGTGGGAGACTGTTGGAAATATGCCCTAGAGGCAATAATAAAAGCTTATTATTATATTTCCTTGTTCATGATAATTGTCTTTATTCAATGCTATAATTGTGTTATCCGGAAATCGTAATACATGTGTGAATAATAGACACCAACATGTCCCTAGTAAGCCTCTAGTTGACTAGCTCGTTGATCAACAAATAGTCATGGTTTCCTGACTATGGACATTGGATGTCATTGATAACGAGATCACATCATTAGGAGAATGATGTGATGGACAAGACCCAATCCTAAACATAGCACAAGATCGTATAGTTCGTTTGCTAGAGTTCTCCAATGTCAAGTATCCTTTCCTTAGACCATGAGATCGTGTAACTCCCGGATACCGTAGGAGTGCTTTGGGTGTACCAAACGTCACAACGTAACTGGGTGACTATAAAGGTATACTACGGGTATCTCCGAAAGTGTCTGTTGGGTTGACACGGATCAAGACTGGGATTTGTCACTCCGTATGACGGAGAGGTATCGCTAGGCCCACTCGGTAATGCATCATCATAATGAGCTCAAAGTGACCAAGTGTCTGGTCACGGGATCATGCATTACGGTACGACTAAAGTGACTTGCCGGTAACGAGATTGAACGAGGTATTTGAAGGAAATATGCCCTAGAGGCAATAATAAAGTTATTATTTATTTCCTTATAATCATGATAAAAGGTTTATTATTCATGCTAGAATTGTATTAACCGGAAACATAATACATGTGTGAATACATAGACAAACAAAGTGTCACTAGTATGCCTCTACTTGACTAGCTCGTTAATCAAAGATGGTTATGTTTCCTAACCATGAACAATGAGTTGTTATTTGATTAACGGGATCACATCATTAAGAGAATGATCTGATTGACATGACCCATTCCATTAGCTTAGCACCCGATCGTTTAGTATGTTGCTATTGCTTTCTTCATGACTTATACATGTTCCTATGACTATGAGATTATGCAACTCCCGTTTGCCGGAGGAACACTTTGGGTGCTACCAAACGTCACAACGTAACTGGGTGATTATAAAGGAGCATTACAGGTGTCTCCAAAGGGAGATGTTGGGTTGGCGTATTTCGATATTAGGATTTGTCACTCCGATTGTCGGAGAGGTATCTCTGGGCCCTCTCGGTAATGCACATCACATAAGCCTTGCAAGCATTACAACTAATATGTTAGTTGTGAGATGATGTATTATGGAATGAGTAAAGAGACTTGCCGGTAACGAGATTGAACTAGGTATTGGATACCGACAATCGAATCTCGGGCAAGTAACATACCGATGACAAAGGGAACAACGTATGTTGTTATGCGGTCTGACCGATAAAGATCTTCATAGAGTATGTAGGAGCCAATATGGGCATCCAGGTCCCACTATTGGTTATTGACCGGAGACGTGTCTCGGTCATGTCTACATTGTTCTCAAACCCGTAGGGTCCGCACGCTTAAGGTTACGATGATAGTTGTTATGAGTTTTATGCATTTTGATGTACCAAATGTTGTTCGGAGTCCGAGATGAGATCACGGACATGACGAGGAACTCCAGAATGGTCCGGAGATAAAGTTTGATATATATGATAATAGTGTTTGGTCACCGGAAGGGTTCCGGAAATCACCGGAAGGGGTTCCGGATGTTTCCCGAAATGTTTGGGTACGAGAACACTTTATTTGGGCCAAAGGGGAAAGCCCCCAAGGTTTTTGGAAAGCGCAAAAGGAAGTTTTGCAGAGTCCAGGGGCTAGACGCCAGGGTCCCTGGCGTCTGGGTCCAGACGCCGGGATCCCTGGCGTCTGGCCCTGGAGTCCGAGAAGGACTCTTGCCTATCGGGTGAAACCGACTTTGTGAAGGCTTTAACTCCAAGTTTCGACCCCAGGGCTCAAGATATAAATAGAGGGGCAGGGCTAGCACCAAAGACAGATCAAAAAACACAAGTTGATCCACGTGATCTATTCCTTAGCCGTGTGCAGCGCCCCCAGCCACCATAGTCCTCGATAATACTGTAGCGGAGTTTAGGCGAAGCCCTGCTGCTGTAGTACATCAAGATCGTCACCACGCCGTCGTGCTGACGGAACTCTTCCCCGACACTTTGCTGGATCGGAGTCCGAGGATCGTCATCGAGCTGAACGTGTGCTCGAACTCGGAGGTGTCGTAGTTTCGGTGCTTGATCGGTTGGATCGTGAAGACGTACGACTACTTCCTCTACGTTGTGTCAACGCTTCCGCAGTCGGTCTGTGTGGGTACGTAGACAACACTCTCCCCTCTCGTTGCTATGCATCACTATGATCTTGCGTGTGCATAGGATTTTTTTTGAAATTACTACGTAACCCAACAGTGGTATCAGAGCCTAGGTTATTTATGTTGATGTTATATGCACGAGTAGAACACAAGTGAGTTGTGGGCGATATAAGTCATACTGCCTACCAGCATGTCATACTTTGGTTCGGTGGCATTGTTGGACGAGACGACCCGGACCAACATTACGTGTACGCTTACGCGAGACCGGTTCCCCCGACGTGCTTTGCACATAGGTGGCTTGCGGGCGACTGTCTCTCCAACTTTAGTTGAACCAAGTATGGCTACGCCCGGTCCTTGCGAAGGTTAAAACGGAGTCTTTTTGACAAACTATCGTTGTGGTTTTGATGCTAGCAGCCACGTAAAACTTGCAACAACAAAGTAGAGGACGTCTAACTTGTTTTTGCAGGGCATGTTGTGATGTGATATGGTCAAGACATGATGCTGAATTTTATTGTATGAGATGATCATGTTTTGTAACCGAGTTATCGGCAACTGGCAGGAGCCATATGGTTGTCGCTTTATTGTATGCAATGCAATCGCGATGTAATGCTTTACTTTATTACTAAGCGGTAGTGATAGTCGTAGAAGCATAAGCTTGGCGAGACGACAACGATGCTACGATGGAGATCAAGGTGTCACGCCGGTGACGATGGTGATCACGACGATGCTTCGGAGATGGAGATCACAAGCACAAGATGATGATGGCCATATCATATCACTTATATTGATTGCAATGAAACTACTCCATCTCACGTGATGATCGGACATGGTTTAGTTGATTTGGATCACGTGATCACTTAGAAGATTAGAGGGATATTTATCTAAGTGGGAGTTCTTAAGTAATATGATTAATTGAACTTAAAGTTATCATGAAGTTAGTCCTGGTAGTATTAGCATATCTATGTTGTAGATCAATAACTCGCGTTGTTGCTTTCATATGTTTATTTTGATATGTTCCTAGAGAAAATTGTGTTGAAAGATGTTAGTAGCAATGATGCGGATTGGATCCGTGATCTGAGGTTTATCCTCATTGTTGCACAGAAGAATTATGTCCTTGATGCACCGCTAGGTGACGGACCTATTGCAGGAGCAGATGCAGACGTTATGAACGTTTGGCTAGCTCAATATGATGACTACTTGATAGTTTAGTGCACCATGCTTAATGGCTTAGAATCGGGACTTCAAAGACATTTTGAATGTCATGGAGCATATGAGATGTTCCAGGAGTTGAAGTTAATATTTCAAGCAAATACCCGAGTTGAGAGATATGAAGTCTCTAACAAGTTCTATAGCTAAAAGATGGAGGAGAATCGCTCAACTAGTGAGCATGTGCCCAGATTGTCTGGGTACTACAATCGCTTGAATCAAGTGGGAGTTAATCTTCCAGATAAGATAGTGACTGACAGAATTCTCTAGTCACCATCACCAAGTTAGTAGAACTTCGTGATGAACTATAATATGCAAGGGATAACGGAAACAACTCCCAAGCTCTTCGTGATGCTGAAATCAACGAAGGTAGAAATCAAGGAAAACATCAAGTGTTGATGGTTGAGAAGATCACTAGTTTCAAGAAAAGGGCATAGGGAAGAAGGGGAACTTCAAGAAGAACGGCAAGCAAGTTGCTGCTCAAGTGAAGAAGCCCAAGTCTGGTCCTAAGCCTGAGACTAAGTGCTTCTACTGCAAAGGGACTGGTCACTGGAAGCGGAACTACCCCAAGTGATTGGCGGATAAGAAGGATGGCAAAGTGAACATAAGTATATTTGATATACATGTTATTGATGTGTACTTTACTAGTGTTTATAGCAAATCCTCAGTATTTGATACTAGTTCAGTTGCTAAGATTAGTAACTCGAAACGGGAGTTGCAGAATAAACAGAGACTAGTTAAGGGTGAAGTGACGATGTGTGTTGGAAGTGGTTCCAAGATTGATATGATCATCATCGCACACTCCCTATAATTTTGAGATTAGTGTTGAACCTAAATAAGTGTTATTTGGTGTTTGCGTTGAACATGAATATGATTTGATCATGTTTATTGTAATACGGTTATTCATTTAAAGAGAATAAATTGTTGTTCTGTTTATATGAATAAAACCTTATATGGTTACACACCCAATGAAAATAGTTCGTTGGATCTCGATCGTAGTGATACACATAATCATAATATTGAAACCAAAAGATGCAAAGTTAATAATGATAGTGCAACTTATTTGTAGCACTGCCGTTTAGGTCATATTGGTGTAAAGCGCATGAAGAAACTCCATGCTGATGGGCTTTTGGAATCACTTGATTATGAATCAGTTGATGCTTGCGAACCATGCCTCATGGGCAAGATGACTAAGACTCTATTCTTCGAAACAATGGAGCGAGCAACAAGATTTGTTGGATATCATACATACTGATGTATGTGGTCCGATGAATATTGAGGCTCGCGACAAGTATCATTATTTTCTAATCTTCACAGATGATTTGAGCAGATATGAGTATATCTACTTGATGAAACATAAGTCTGAAACATTTGAAAAGTTCAAAGAATTTCAGAGTGAAGTGAAAAATCATCGTAACAAGAAAATAAAGTTTCTACGATCTGATCGTAGAGAAGAGTATTTGAGTTACGAGTTTCGCCTTCAGTTAAAAACAATGTGAAATAGTTTCACTACTCATGCCACCTGGAACACCACAATGTAATGGTGTGTCCGAACGTCATAACCGCACTTTATTGGATATAGTGCAATTTATGATGTATCTTACCGATCTACCACTATCGTTTTGGGGTTATGCATTAGAGACAGCTGCATTCACGTTAAATAGGGCACCATCAAAATCCGTTGAGACGACGCCTTATGGACTGTGGTTTGGCAAGAAACCAAAGTTGTCATTTATGAAAGTTTGGGGCTGCGATGCTTATGTGAAAAAGCTTCAACCTGATAAGCTCGAACCCAAATTGGAGAAATGTGTCTTCATAGGATATCCAAAGGAAACTATTGGATACACCTTCTATCACAGATCCGAAGGCAAGACTTTTGTTGCTAAATTCGGAAACTTTCTAGAGAAGGAGTTTCTCTTGAAATAAGTGAGTGGGAGGAAAGTAGAAAACTTGATAAGGTAATTGTACCTTCTCCTTTATTGGAAAGTAGTTCATCACAGAAATTTGTTCCTGTGACTCCTACACCAATTAGTGAGGAAGCTAATGATGATGATCATGAAACTTCAGATCAAGTTACTACCGAATCTCGTAGGTAAACCAGAGTGAGATCCGCACCAGAGTGGTACGGTAATCCTGTTCTGGAAGTCATGTTACTAGACCATGACGAACTTGCGAACTATGAGGAAGCGATGATGAGCCCAGATTCCGCAAAATGGTTTGAGGCCATGAAATCTGAGATATGATCCATGTATGAGAACAAAGTATGGACTTTGATGGATTTGCCCGATGATCGGCAAGCCATAGAAAATAAATGGATCTTCAAGAGGAAGACAGACGCTGATAGTAGTGTTACTATCTACAAAGCTAGAATTGTCGCAAAAAGGTTTTCGACAAGTTCAAGGTGTTGACTACGATGAGAGATTCTCACTCGTATCTATGCTTAAAGTCTGTCCGAATCATGTTAGCAATTGCCGCATTTTATGAAATCTGGCAAATGGATGAACAAAACTGAATTCCTTAATGGATTTAATAAACAAGAGTTGTATACGATGCAACTAGAAGGTTTTGTCAAATCCGAAAGGTGCTAACAAAATGTGCAAGCTCCAGTGATCCATCTATGGACTGGTGCAAGCATCTCGGAGTTGGAATATACGCTTTGATGAGTTGATCAAAGCATATAGTTTTATACAGACTTGCGGTGAAGCCTGTATTTACAAGAAAAGTGAGTGGGAGCACTACAACATTTCTGATAAGTATATGTGATTGACATATTGTTGATCGGAAATAATGTAGAATTATTCTGTAAAGCATAAAGGAGTGTTTGAAAGGAATTTTTCAAAGAAAGACTTCGGTGAAGCTGCTTACATATTGAGCTTCAAGATCTATAGAGATAGATCAAGACGTTTGATAAGTTTTTTCAATGAGTACATACCTTGACAAAATGAAGAAGTTCAAAATGGATCAAGCAAAGAAAGGATTCTTGCCTGTGTTACAAGGTGTGAAATTGAGTAAGACTCAATGCCCGACCACTGCAGAAGATAGAGAGAATATGAAAGATGTTCCCTATGCATCAGCGATAGGATCTATCATGTATGCAATGCTGTGTACCAGACCTGATGTGTGCCTTGCTATAAGTCTAGCAGGGAGGTACCAAAGTAATCCAGGAGTGGATCACTGGACAGCGGTCAAGAACATCCTGAAATACCTGAAAAGGACTAAGGATATGTTTCTCGTATATGGAGGTGACAAAGAGCTCGTTGTAAATGGTTACGTTGATGCAAGCTTTGACACTGATCCGGACGATTCTAAATCGCAAACCGGATACGTGTTTACATTAAACGGTGGAGCTGTCAGTTGGTGCGGTTCTAAACAAAGCGTCGTAGCAGGATCTACATGTGAAGCGGAGTACATAGCTGCTTCGGAAGCAGCGAACGAAGGAGTCTGGATGAAGGAGTTCATATCCGATCTAGGTGTCATACCTAGTGCATCGGGTCCAATGAAAATCTTTTGTGACAATACTGGTGCAATTGCCTTGGCAAAGGAATCCAGATTTCACAAGAGAACCAAGCACATCAAGAGACGCTTCAATTCCATCCGGGATCGAGTCCAGGTGGGAGACATAGAGATTTGCAAGATACATACGGATCTAAATGTTGCAGACCCATTGACTAAGCCTCTACCACGAGCAAAACATGATCAGCACCAAGGCTCCATGGGTGTTAGAATCATTACGGTGTAATCTAGATTATTGACTCTAGTGCAAGTGGGAGACTGAAGGAAATATGCCCTAGAGGCAATAATAAAGTTATTATTTATTTCCTTATAATCATGATAAAAGGTTTATTATTCATGCTAGAATTGTATTAACCGGAAACATAATACATGTGTGAATACATAGACAAACAAAGTGTCACTAGTATGCCTCTACTTGACTAGCTCGTTAATCAAAGATGGTTATGTTTCCTAACCATGAACAATGAGTTGTTATTTGATTAACGGGATCACATCATTAAGAGAATGATCTGATTGACATGACCCATTCCATTAGCTTAGCACCCGATCGTTTAGTATGTTGCTATTGGTTTCTTCATGACTTATACATGTTCCTATGACTATGAGATTATGCAACTCCCGTTTGCCGGAGGAACACTTTGGGTGCTACCAAATGTCACAACGTAACTGGGTGATTATAAAGGAGCATTACAGGTGTCTCCAAAGGGAGATGTTGGGTTGGCATATTTCGAGATTAGGATTTGTCACTCCGATTGTCGGAGAGGTATCTCTGGGCCCTCTCGGTAATGCACATCACATAAGCCTTGCAAGCATTACAACTAATATGTTAGTTGTGAGATGATGTATTACGGAACGAGTAAAGAGACTTGTCGGTAACGAGATTGAACTAGGTATTGGATACCGACGATCGAATCTCGGGCAAGTAACATACCGATGACAAAGGGAACAACGTATGTTGGTATGCGGTCTGACCGATAAAGATCTTCGTAGAATATGTAGGAGCCAATATGGGCATCCAGGTCCCGCTATTGGTTATTGACCGGAGACGTGTCTCGGTCATGTCTACATTGTTCTCGAACCCGTAGGGTCCGCACGCTTAAGGTTACGATGACAGTTGTTATGAGTTTTATGCATTTTGATGTACCGAATGTTGTTCGGAGTCCGAGATGAGATCACGGACAATGACGAGGAACTCCGGAATGGTCCGGAGATAAAGTTTGATATATATGATAATAGTGTTTGGTCACCGGAAGGGTTCCGGAAATCACCGGAAGGGGTTCCGGATGTTTCCCGAAATGTTTGGGTACGAGAACACTTTATTTGGGCCAAAGGGGAAAGCCCACAAGGTTTTTGGAAAGCGCAAAAGGAAGTTTTGCGGAGTCCAGGGGCCAGACGCCAGGGTCCCTGGCGTCTGGGTCCAGACGCCGGGATCCCTGGCGTCTGGCCCTGGAGTCCGAGAAGGACTCTTGCCTATCGGGTGAAACCGACTTTGTGAAGGCTTTAACTCCAAGTTTTGACCCCAGGGCTCAAGATATAAATAGAGGGGCAGGGCTAGCACCAAAGACAGATCAAAAAACACAAGTTGATCCACGTGATCTATTCCTTAGCCGTGTGCGGCGCCCCCAGCCACCATAGTCCTTGATAATACTGTAGCGGAGTTTAGGCGAAGCCCTGCTGCTGTAGTACATCAAGATCGTCACCACGCCGTCGTGCTGACGGAACTCTTCCCTGACACTTTGCTGGATTGGAGTCCAGGGATCGTCATCGAGCTGAACGTGTGCTCGAACTCGGAGGTGCCATAGTTTCGGTGCTTGATCGGTTGGATCGTGAAGACGTACGACTACTTCCTCTACGTTGTGTCAACACTTCCGCAGTCGGTCTGCGTGGGTACGTAGACAGCACTCTCCCCTCTCGTTGATATGCATCACTATGATCTTGCGTGTGCGTAGGAATTTTTTTGAAATTACTACGTAACCTAACAGTATTGGGATACCGACGATCGAATCTCGGGCAAGTAACATACCGATTGACAAAGGGAATTGTATACGGGGTTGCTTGAATCCTCGACATCGTGGTTCATCCGATGAGATCATCGAGGAGCATGTGGGAGCCAACATGGGTATCCAGATCCCGCTGTTGGTTATTGACCGGAGAGTCGTCTCGGTCATGTCTACATGTCTCCCGAACCCGTAGGGTCTACACACTTAAGGTTCGGTGACGCTAGGGTTGTAGGGATATGCATATGCAGTAACCCGAATTTTGTTTGGAGTCCCGGATGAGATCCCGGACGTCACGAGGAGTTCCGGAATGGTCCGGAGGTAAAGAATTATATATAGGCAGTGCTATTTCGGGCATCGGGACAAGTTTCGGGGTCACCGGTATTGTACCGGGACCACCGGAAGGGTCCCGGGGGTCCACCGGGTGGGGCCACCTGCCCCGGGGGGCCACATGGGCTGTAGGGGGTGCGCCTTGGCCTATATGGGCCAAGGGCACCAGTCCCAAGAGGCCCATGCGCCTAGGGTTCAAGGAAGGGAAGAGTCCCAAAGGGGGAAGGCACCTCCTAGGTGCCTTGGGGAGGAGGGATTCCTCCCTTGGCCGCACCCCCCCTAGGAGATTGGATCTCCTAGGGCCGGTGCCCCCCCTTGGACTCCCTATATATAGTGGGGGAAGGAGGGCCTCTCATAACACATCTTTGGTGCCTCCCTCTCCCTCTCCAACACATCCTCCTCCTCCATAGAGCTTAGCGAAGCCCTGTCGGAGTACTGCAGCTCCACCACCACCACGCTGTCGTGCTGCTGTCGGAGCCATCTTCCTCAACCTCTCCTTCCCCCTTGCTGGATCAAGAAGAAGGAGACGTTACGCTGACCGTACGTGTGTTGAACGCGGAGGTGCCGTCCGTTCGGCGCTAGGATCTCCGGTGATTTGGATCACGTCGAGTACGACTCCCTCATCCCCGTTCTTTGAACGCTTCCGCGCGTGATCTACAAAGGTATGTAGATGCAATCCAATCACTCGTTGCTAGATGAACTCCTAGATGGATCTTGGTGAAACCGTAGAATTTTTTTTGTTTTCTGCTACGTTCCCCAACACTGCAGTGGTCGGGCATTGAGTCCGACTCAACTTCATACCTTGTAACACAGGCAAGAACCCTTCCTTTGCTTGATCCATTTTGAACTTCTTCAAAACTTTATCAAGGTATGTGCTTTATGAAAGTCCAATTAAGCGTCTTGATCTATCTCTATAGATCTTGATGCCCAATATATAAGCAGCTTCACCGAGGTCTTTCATTGAAAAATTCTTATTCAAGTATCCTTTTATGCTATTCAGAAATTCAGTATCATTTTCAAGCAACAATATGTCATCTACACATAATATCAGAAATGCTACAGAGCTCCCACTCACTTTCTTGTAAATACAGGCTTCTCCAAAAGTCTGTATAAAACCATATACTTTGATCACACTATCAAAGCGTATATTCCAACTCTGAAAGGCTTGCACCAGTCCATAAATGGATCGCTGGAGCTTGCACACTTTGTTAGCACCTTTTGGATCGACAAAACCTTCTGGTTGCATCATATACAACTCTTCTTTAAGATATCCATTAAGGAATGGAGTTTTGACATCCATTTGCCAAATTTCATAATCATAAAATGCGGCAATTGCTAACATGATTCGGACGGACTTAAGCATCGCTACGGGTGAGAAGGTCTCATCATAGTCAACTCCTTGAACTTGTCGAAAACCTTTTGCAACAAGTCGAGCTTTGTAGACAGTAACATTACCGTCAGCGTCAGTCTTCTTGAGGATCCATTTATTCTCTATGGCCTGCCGATCGTCGGGCAAGTCAACCAAAGTCCACACTTTGTTCTCATACATGGATCCATCTTAGATTTCCTGGCCTCAAGCCATTTTGCGGAATCTGGACTCATCATCGCGTCCTCATAGTTTGTAGGTTCATCATGGTCAAGTAACCTGACCTCTAGAATAGGATTATCGTACCACTCTGGTGCGGATCTTACTCTGGTTGACCTACGAGGTTCGGTAGTAACTTGATCTGAAGTTCATGATCATCATCATTAGCTTCCTCACTTACTGGTGTAGGAATCACTGGAGCTGATTTCAGTGATGAACTACTTTCCAATAAGGGAGTAGGTACAATTACCTCACCAGGTTCTACTTTCCTCCCACTCACTTCTTTCGAGAGAAACTCCTTCTCTAGACAGGATCCATTCTTAGCAACGAATATCTTGCCTTCGAATCTGTGATAGAAGGTGTACCCAACAGTCTCCTTTGGGTATCCTATGGAGACACATTTCTTTGATTTGGGTTCGAGCTTATCAGGTTGAAGTTTTTCACATAAGAATCGCAGCCCCAAACTTTAAGAAACAACAACTTGGGTTTCTTGCCAAACTATAGTTCATAAGGTGTCGTCTCAACGGATTTAGATGGTGCCCTATTTAACGTGAATGCAGTTGTCTCTAAAGCATAACCCCAAAACGATAGCGGTAAATCAGTAAGAGACATCATAGATCGCACCATATCTAGTAAAGTACGATTACGACGTTCGGACACACCATTACGCTGTGGTGTTCCGGGTGGCGTGAGTTGAGAAACTATTCCGCGTTGTTTCAAATGAAGACCAAACTCGTACTCAAATATTCTCCTCCACGATCAGATCATAGAAACTTTTTTTCTTGTTACGATGATTTTCCACTTCACTCTGAAATTCTTTGAACTTTTCAAATGTTTCAGACTTATGTTTCATTAAGTAGATATACCCATATCTGCTCAAATCATCTGTGAAGTTGAGAAAATAACGATATCCGCCGCGAGCCTCAATGTTCATTGGACCACATACATCAGTATGTATGATTTCCAATAACTCTGTTCCTCGCTACATTGTTCCGGAGAACGGAGTTTTAGTCATCTTGCCCATGAGGCATGGTTCGCAAGTACCAAGTGATTCATAATCAAGTGATTCCAGAAGTCCATCAGAATGGAGTTTCTTCATGTGCTTTACACCAATATGACCCAAACGGCAGTGCCACAAATAAGTTGCACTATCATTATCAACTATGCATCTTTTGGCTTCAATACTATGAACATGTATATCACTACTATCAAGATTTAGTAAAAATAGACCACTCATCAAGGGTGCATGACCATAAAAGATATTACTCATATAAATAGAACAACCATTATTCTCTGATTTAAATGAATAACCGTCTCGCATTAAACAAGATCCAGATATAATGTTCATGCACAACGCTGGCAGCAAATAACAATTATTTAGGTCTAATACAAATCCCGAAGGTAGATGTAGAGGTATCGTGCCGACGGCGATCACATCGACTTTGGAACCATTTCCCACGCGCATCATCACCTCGTCCTTAGCCAATCTTTGCTTAATTAGTAGCCCCTATTTTGAGTTGCAAATGTTAGCAACTGAACTAGTATCAAATACCCAGGCACTACTACGAGCATTAGTAAGGTACACATCAATAACATGTATATCAAATATACCTTTTACTTTGCCATCCTTCTTCACCGCCAAATACTTGGGGCAGTTCCGCTTCCAGTGACCAGTCCCTTTGCAGTAGAAGCACTCAGTCTAAGGCTTAGGTCCAGACTTGGGTTTCTTCATTTGAGCAGCAACCGGCTTGCTGTTCTTCTTGAAGTTCCCCTTCTTCCCTTTACCCCTTTTTATGAAACTGGTGGTCTTTTTGACCATCAACACTTGATGCTCCTTCTTGATTTCTACCTCCGCAGCCTTTAGCATTGCGAAGAGCTCAAGAATCGTCTTATCCATCCCTTGCATGCAGCCTTTAGCATTGCGAAGAGCTCAGGAATCGTATTATCCATCCCTTGCATATTATAGTTCATCACGAAGCTCTTGTAGCTTGGCGGCAGTGATTGAAGAACTCTGTCAATGACACTATCATCAGGAAGATTAACTCCCAGCTGAGTCAAGTGGTTGTGGTACCCAGACATTCTGAGTATATGTTCACTAATAGAACTATTCTCCTCCATCTTGTAGCTGTAGAACTTATTGGAGACTTCATATCTCTCAATCCGGGCATTTGCTTGAAATATTAACTTCAACTCCTGGAACATCCCATATGCTCCATGACGTTCAAAACGTCATTGAAGTCCCGGTTCTAAGCCGTATAGCATGGCACACTGAACTATCGAGTAGTCATCAGTTTTGCTCTGCCAGGTGTTCATAACATCTGGCGTTGCTCCTGCAGCGGGTTTGTCACCTAGTGGTGCTTCCAGGACATAATTCTTATGTGCAGCAATGAGGATAATCCTGAAGTTATGGACCCAGTCCGTGTAGTTGCTACCATCATTTTTCAACTTAGCTTTCTCTAGGAATGCATTAAAATTCAACGGAACAACAACACGAGCCATCTATCTACAACAACATAGATATGCAAAATACTATCAGGTACTAAGTTCATGATAAATTAAAGTTCAATTAATCAAATTACTTAAGAACTCCCACTTAGATAGACATCTCTCTAATCATCTAAGTGATCACGTGATCCATATCAACTAAACCATGTCCGATCATCACGTGAGATGGGGTAGTTTTCAATGGTGAACATCACTATGTTGATCATATCTACTATATGATTCACGCTCGACCTTTCGGTCTCAGTGTTCCGAGGCCATATCTGCATATGCTAGGCTCGTCAAGTTTAACCCGAGTATTCTGCGTGTGCAAATCTGGCTTGCACCCGTTGTATGTGAACGTAGAGCTTATCACACCCGATCATCACGTGGTGTCTCGGCACGACGAACTGTAGCAACGGTGCATACTCAGGGAGAACACTTATACCTTGAAATTTAGTGAGAGATCATCTTATAATGCTACCGCCGAACTAAGCAAAATAAGATGCATAAAGGATAAACATCACATGCAATCAATATAATTGATATGTGATACGTCTCGAACGTATCTATATTTTTTGATTGTTCCATGCTATTATATCATCTATTTTGGATGTTTAATGGGATCTAATATACTTTTTTATATTATTTTTGGGACTAACCTATTAACCAAAGGCCCAGTGCAAATTGCTGTTTTTTTGCCTATTTCAGTGTTTCGCAGAAAAGGAATATCAAACGGAATGAAACATTCGGGAGAGTTATTTTTGGAAGAAATGTGATCCAGGAGACTTGGAGTGGACATCAAGAAAGAAGCGAGGAGGCCACGAGGCAGGAGGGCACGCCCAGGGGGGTAGGCGCACCCCCACCCTCGTGGGCCCCTCGCAGCTCCACCGACGTACTTCTTCCTCCTATATATACCCATATACCCCGAAAACATCCAGGAGCACCACGAAACCCTATTTCCACCGCCGCAACCTTCTGTACCCGTGAGATCCCATCTTGGGCCTTTTCGGTGCTCCGCCGGAGGGGGGATCGAGCACAGAGGGCTTCTACATCAACACCATAGCCTCTCCGATGATGTGTGAGTAGTTTACCACAGACCTTCGGGTCCATAGTTATTATCTAGATGACTTCTTCTATCTCTTTGGATCTCAATACAAAGTTCTCGATTCTCTTGGATATCTATTCGATGTAATTATTTTTGCAGTGTGTTTGTTGAGATCCGATGAATTGTGGGTTTATGATCAAGAGTATCTATGAACAATATTCGATTCTTCTCTGAAATCTTTTATGCATGATTTAATATCTTTGCAAGTCTCTTCAAATTATCAGTTTGTTTTGGCCTACTAGATTGAACTTTCTTGCAATGGGAGAAGTTCTTAGCTTTGGGTTCAATCTTGCGGTGTCCTTTCCAGTGACAGCAGGGGCAACAAGGCATGTATTGTATTGTTGACATCGAGGATAAAAATATGGGGTTTATATCATATTGCTTGATTTTATCCCTCTACATCATGTCATCTTGTCTAATGCGTTACTCTGTTCTTATGAACTTAATACTCTAGATGCATGCTGGACATCGGTCGATGGTGGAGTAATAGTAGTAGATGCAGAATTGTTTCCGTCTACTTGTCACGGACGTGATGCCTATATACATGATCATGCCTAGATATTCTCATAACTACGCGCTTTTCTATCAATAGCTCAACAGTAATTTGTTCACCCACCGTAGAATTTGCTATCTTGAGAGAAGCCACTAGTGAAACCTATGGCCCCTGGGTCTCTCTTCCATCATATTATTTTCCTATCAACTTGCTATTTCTATTTTGTAATCTTTATTTTCCAATCTATACAAAAAAATACCAAAAATATTTATCTTACCATCTCTATCAGATCTCACTTCCGTAAGTGACCCTGAAGGGATTGACAACCCCTTTATCGTGTTGGTTGCGAGGTTCTTGTTTGTTTGTGCAGGTACGAGGGACTTGCGTGTAGTCTCCTACTGGATTGATACCTTGGTTCTCAAAAACTGAGGGAAATACTTACGCTACTTTGCTGCATCACCCTTTCCTCTTCAAGGGAAAACCAACGCATGCTCAAGAGGTAGCAAGAAGGATTTCTGGCACCGTTGCCGGGGAGATCTACACACAAGTCAAGACATACCAAGTACCCATCGCAAACTCTTATCCCTCGCATTACATTATTTTCCATTTGCCTTTCGTTTTCCTCTCCCCTACTTCACCCTTGCCATTTTATTCGCCCTCTTTTCTGTTCGCATCTTTTTGCTTGCTTCTTGTGTGCCCGTTCTTTGTGCAATTTGCTGCCATTATGTCTGAAATTGGGGATGTTATCGTTGATAAGGATAATGGAAATAACATGGGAAACATTGATGCTTTTTATTATCCTCATGAAGAACGTACTATTTTGCTCATAGTTGAACTTGAAAGACAATTTATTCATATGCACCCTTGCATCCAAAGGATTTTTCTAGAAATTTTCTAATATTGAGCATTCTTCTGTTAAGCGAGCAGCCACCATATTTTTAGCTCATGAGTTCAGATCTATAATAAAAGAAGCCTATGAAATTTTTGCGCATTAGGGTGGATGCCGATCGTCCCCCCATAGAAGCAATCCTTTTTTATCAAGAAGACATAATGCGCTTACGATCTTTAGATCATGTTGCTTTTAATGAAAATCTTAGAAAAAGGGTTCCTACCGACGTTCTAGTTGACAGGATTTCTGAACTTAACAATAATTTTGCTATCCAGAAAAATGGGTTACGTTTTTATCTTGAACAAAAACTCATGACTTTTTGCCAAAAGAATGCTTATAATGATGAATTGGTTGTGCAATATGAGGGGCCAAAGGAGGAATCAATACCTCCCGATCTTGATCTTGGGGACTTTTGTCCCATTAAATTTAGCCCTTTTGATTACTTTTACTTGCCACAAAGAAAAATTGCCGCTGAATGTAGGGAGTATGAGATGAGTTTTCACGACTTGCCTTATCATTATCATGGCAATACCTAGATCTATTCTTGTTTTTATGCCTAGCTAGGGGCGTTAAACGATAGCGCTTGTTGGGAGGCAACCCAATTTTATTTTTATTTCTTGCCTTTTGTTCCTGTTTAGTAACAAATAATTCATCTAGCTTATGTTTATATGTGGTTTTATGTTTTTAATTAGTGTTTGTGCCAAGTAGAACCTTTGGGAAGACTTGGGAGAAGTCTTTGCGATCTTGCTATAAAAAACAGAAACTTTAGCGCTCACGAGATTTGCTGCCATTTTTTACTGGAGAGTACAATTATGTTTATTCTTTTTAAAGATGATTAATAGACAAAATCCTCACGTCCACCAATTTATTTCAGAATTTTTGGGGTTACATAAGTGTTCGAAACCTACATATTACTACAGACTTTTCTGTTTTCGATAGATTCTGTTTTTCGTGTGTTGTTTCCTTATTTTGATGAATCTATGGCTAGTATCGGGGGGTATGAACCATAGAGTAGTTGGAATATAGTAGGTTTAACACCAATATAAATAAAGAATGAGTTCATTACAGTACCTTGAAGTGGTTTTTTGTTTTCTTATACTAACGGAGCTCATGAGATTTTCTGTTGAGTTTTGTGTTGTGAAGTTTTCAAGTTTTGGGTAAAGATTTGATGGATTTTGGAATAAATATTGGCAAGAGACTAATCTTGGGGATGCCCAAGGCACCCCAAGGTAAAATTCAAGGACAAGAAAAAGCCTAAGCTTGGGGATGCCCCGGAAGGCATCCCCTCTTTCGTCTTTGTCTATCGATAACTTTACTTGAGGCTATATTTTTATTTACCACATGATATGTGTTTTTCTTGGAGCGTCTTTTATGATTTGAGTCTTTGCTTTTTAGTTTACCACAACCATCCTTGCTGTACACACCTTTTGGAGAGACACACATGAATCATAATTTATTAGAATACTCAGTGTGCTTCACTTATATCTTTAAGAGCACGGTGGTGGTTTTATTTTATAGAAATTATTGATCTCTCATGCTTCACTTGTATTATTTTGAGAGTCTTTTAGAACAACATGGTAATTTGCTTTGGCTATAAAATTAGTCCTAATATGATAGACATCCAAGATGGGTATAATAAAAACTATCATAAAAAGTGCATTAAATACTATGAGAAGTTTGATACTTGATGATTGTTTTGAGATATGAAGATGGTGATATTAGAGTCATGCTAGTTGAGTTGTTGTGAATTTGAGAAATACTTGTTCTAAAGTTTGTGATTCCCGTAGCATGCACGTATGGTGAACCGTTATGTGATGAAGTCGGAGCATGATTTATTTATTGATTGTCTTCCTTATGAGTGGCGGTCGGAGACGAGCGATGGTCTTTTCCTACCAATCTATCCCCCTAGGAGCATGCGCGTAGTACTTTGTTTCGATAACTAATAGATTTTTGCAATAAGTATGTGAGTTCTTATGACTAATGTTGAGTCCATGGATTATACGCACTCTCACCCTTCCATCATTGCTAGCCTCTCTAGTACCGTGCAACTTTCGCCGGTATCATACACCCACCATATACCTTCCTCAAAACAACCACCATACCTACCTATTATGGCATCTCCAACGTATCTATAATTTTTGATTGTTCCGTGCTATTATATTATCTGTTTTGGATGTTTAATGGGCTTTAATATACCTTTTTACATTATTTTTGGGACTAACATATTAACCAAAGGCCTAGTGCAAATTGCTATTTTTTTGCCTATTTCAGTGTTTCGCAGAAAAGGAATATCAAACGGAATGAAACCTTCGGGAGAGTTATTTTTGGAACAAACGTGATCTAGGAGACTTGGAGTGGACGTCAAGAAAGAAGCGAGGAGGCCACGAGGCAGGAGGGCACGCCGAGGGGGTAGGCGCGTCCCCACCCTCGTGGGCCCCTCGCAGCTCCACCGACGTAGTTCTTCCTCCTATATATACCCATATACCCCGAAAACATCCAGGAGCACCACGAAACCCTATTTCCATCACCGCAATCTTCTGTACCTGTGAGATCCCATCTTGGGACCTTTTCCGGCGCTTCGTCGGAGTGGGAATCGATCACGGAGGGCTTCTACATCAACACCATAGCCTCTCTGATGACGTGTGAGTAGTTTACCATAAACCTTCGGGTCCATAGTTATTAGCTAGATTGCTTCTTCTCTCTCTTTGGATCTCAATACAAAGTTCTCCTCAATTCTCTTGGAGACCTATTCGATGTAATTCTTTTTGCGGTGTGTTTGTCGAGATCCGATGAATTGTGGGTTTATGATCAAGATTATCTATGAACAATATTTGATTCTTCTCTAAAATCTTTTATGCATGATTTAATATCTTTGCAAGTCTCTTTGAATTATCAGTTTGGTTTGGCCTACTAGATTGATCTTTCTTGCAATGGGAGAAGTGCTTAGCTTTGGGTTCAATCTTGCGGTGTCCTTTCCCAGTGACAGCAGGGGCAGCCAGGCACGTATTGTATTGTTGCCATCAAGGATAAAAATATGGGGTTTATATCATATAGCTTGATTTTATCCCTCTACATCATGTCATCTTACCTAATGCGTTACTCTGTTCTTATGAACTTAATACTCTAGATGCATGCTGCATAGCGGTCGATGTGTGGAGTAATAGTAGTAGATGCAAAATCGTTTCGGTCTACTTGTCGCGGACGTGATGCCTATATACATGATCATGCCTAGATATTCTCATAACTATGCGCTTTTCTATCAATTGCTCGACAGTAATTTGTTCACCCACCGTAGAATTTGCTATCTTGAGAGAAGCCACTAGTGAAACCTATGGCCCCCGGGTCTATCTTCCATCATATTATTTTCCTATCAACTTGCTATTTCTATTTTGCAATCTTTATTTTCCAATCTGTACAACAAAAATACCAAAAATATTTATCTTATTATCTCTATCAGATCTCACTTTCGTAAGTGACCGTGAAGGGATTGACAACCCCTTTATCGCGTTGGTTGCGAGGTTCTTGTTTGCTTGTGCAGGTACGAGGGACTTGCGTGTAGTCTGCTACTAGATTGATACCTTGGTTCTCAAAAACTAAGGGAAATACTTACGCTACTGTAGCGACCCGACCCGAATGGATCAAGTGCTCTGTGCTCCGTTGTCATCCCTGGATCAGTAATGCTGACACCACACAGTACATCGAAGGATTTATAGCAGAGTGGCAATCACACACTTATTACATCGTTGTCTCAAAGAGAACTTATTACAATAAATATGGCTTAAGGCCATCTAATAACGATAACAGCGGAAGACTCGGAAGATAAATGGGTCCATCAACTCCAACGACATCACTAAGTATAGAACCACGACCTAAAAGCACCTTACTCGTCGTCTGAAAAGTCTGCAACATGAAAGTTGCAGCCCGAAAACGGGTCAGCACATGGAATATGCTGGCAATGTAACACATAGAGAGTAATGGAATGAAACAGCTATACTACATGCTTATATGGCTGGTGGAAAGCTCTATGGTTACAGTTTTGCGTAAAGCCAGTTTTTCCCTACTGCAAAGGAATAAATTTATTTAACTAACATGGTAGTTGTTAAACATCGAGAATGGTTGACAGCATTCCGATCCCAATTAAGTGAACAATTAAAACCCAACAACATTAATTAGAAGTAACGTGATGAGATTCACATGATATTCAAGTACTAGATACTCAAGTTGTCCATAACCGGGGACACGGCTAATCATGATTAGTTTGTACACTCTGCAGAGGTTTGCGCACTTTTCCCCACAAGACTCGATCGCCTCCGTTTGGTTTCTCGCACTACATGGTGTTTGAGAAGACGAATGACCGAGACATAGTCTTTCAGAAGCGCTAACACCTTACGTGTGGGTAGACCGGTACACCTACTTTCCCCTACATCTGCTAGTCTACCCGTAAGAGTTCGCACGACTTAACTTAGTCAACTATGCCAGAGCCCATAATGGCTTGTGGCTGCACACGGAAGTTACTAGCATGAATGATCTTATGATCCCTTTGAGCCTGGGTGGCGGTCCGAAATAAAAACAGGCCAAGTCCTGATAGACATCAAGGTGCCCTCAATCCACCCAGATGTGTATTTAAGTTGCCACCTTAAGTAAATCATTAAAATTTATCAACTCATCTGTCATGGATATCACACCCAATCCACGTCTACTAGCATAGCATGGCATAATAAGCAAACGATAAGTAACTCCCAAAGGTTTCATAATAAACAGGTAATAGGTACTACCTCAATCTACTCCCATCCCACAATTTAATTAGAATCCTAAATCATGCAAATGTGAGAGGATTGATTCTAATGCAATAAACATGGGTTGTAGAAAAGGTATGATCAAAAGTGTTACTTGCCTTGCTGATGATCCGCGAGACCTAGGGTTCGAAGTAGCAAGCGGCGCAATCCGGGTGATCTAACACAGACAAAACAACAGCACACAATAAGTACTCATCTAATGCAGGGTAAAACTCGAACAAGAGAACGAACAGAAATTTCAACTTAGAACTCCGTTGCAAAGAAGAACGAACCCGACAAAGAAACAAAAACAAACGGTGGAAGAAAAAACAACTCGTTCTAGCAGGTTGAAACTAGGTCAAAAATTTTATTGTGGCAAAAACTGTTCCAAGTGATTAGTTCGGAACGGCGGTTTCGAAACGAAACTCCAGGCGCTTGAATCAACCTGATTCCGATAAACGAGCGGGAAGAAAAGACTAGAACAAAGATCGGATCTGAGATCACGATCGGCGGAATAAATCCGACGAAAAAGAGAGACGAAACGGTTAAAACGAACGGGCATCGGTTAACCGTGAAATCGGTGATCACGTTCGTTGAGACGAACGGTCCCGAAAGAATGAAAACCGATTTAGGGTTTTCAGAAAAGAAAACCGAAACAAAACCGAAAAAGAAACGGAAAGAAAAACCAGAACGGTTTCTTTAAAAAAAGGAACCGAACCGAGGCAAGGGTGGCGCGGCTACCTCTGGCGAGGCTCCCGGCGAGGGCTCCGGCGGCGGCGGGGTGCAAAGGCGGCGGCGGCGCTAGGCAGCGGCGGCGGGGCTGCGGCTTGGGGGCGGCGCAGCGGCTAGGAGGCGGCGGCGGCTGCTTGGGGCACGGGGCTGCGCTGCAGCTCGGGGCGGGAGGCGGCGGTGGGCACAGCTTGGGGTGGAGAGGGGGGGGGTGTAGAGGTATTTATCGGAGGGAGGAGGGGAGAGGGAAACTTGGGGGAGGGGGCAAGAAAAGAGGAGGCGGCGGCTTGGAGTCCAAGCCGGACTCAGCTTGCGGCGGGGATGGCGGCTGGCGCGAGGGGGCGGCTGGGCCTGGCCGGCTGGGCCTTGGCCGGCCGGGCCTAGCGGGATTTTTTTAAACGGTTACGCGCGCAGAAAAACAAAAGAAAGAAAAACTAAACGAACTCCAAAACTTCTAAAGTAAATTTTCTCCGACTCCTAATAATGAGTCGAACAAAATGAACTTTACTCCGGACCTAGATGCAATTTTTGAAAACGCGCATTTTTCCCTATCCAAATAAAAGCAAACAAAACTCCGGCAAAACCAAAATTTGACTTATTCATTAAATCTTCATTTTTCCTAACTTTGGGAAAGTCATATTATTCCCTCTCTCATTTTTTTTGATATTGGAAAAATAATTGAAGATGAAATAAATAAATCAAATGATCCTCTTTTCAAAATTTTAGAAAACTCTCAAATATGAAAATAACGAAATCTCCAACTCTTTCCGAAGGTCCTTGAGTTGCGTGAAATTTCTAGGATCGACCAAAATGCAAGAAAATATGCTATGCATGATGATCTAGTGTATAACATACCAAATTGCAAATTTGGAATGTTACAAACCTACCCCCCTTAAAATGAATCTCGCCCTCGAGATTCGGGTTGGCTAGAAAATAGGTGAGGGTGGTCCTTGGGAAAATCTTCTTCTCTTTCCCAGGTGGCTTCATCCTCTGAGTGGTGGTTCCACTGAACTTTGCAAAACTTGATAACCTTGCTGCGGGTAACTCTGCTGGCATAATCGAGAATCTTGACTGGCTTCTCCTCATACGTTAAGTCATCCTTCAACTGAATCGCTTCAAGCGGTACTGTATCTCTTAGCGGTGCCTCCGCCATCTCGGCATGACATTTCTTCAGCTGAGAAACATGGAATACATCATGAACTCCTGACAGCTCCTCTGGTAATTCCAACTTATAAGCGACTTCTCCCATACGTTGCAAGACCTTGTACGGTCCAACGAAACGCGGTGCTAACTTTCCCTTAACTCCAAAGCGCTTAACTCCTCGAAGTGGGGATACTCGAAGATAAACCCTTTCTCCGGTTTCGTAAACTGTCTCCTTGCGTTTAGAATCTGCGTAGCTCTTCTGCCTGGACTGGGCTACCCTGAGCCTATCGCGAATCAACTTAACTTTCCGTTCAGACTCCTTAATCAAATCTGGTCCAAAGAATTGACGGTCTCCAACTTCGTCCCATGACAACGGTGTCCTGCACCTCCTTCCATATAAAGCTTCGAAAGGTGCCATCTTCAAACTGGTTTGGTAACTGTTGTTATAAGAAAACTCCGCATACGGCAAGTTATCGTCCCAACTAGATCCATAATCTAGTGCACAAGCTCTCAGCATATCTTCCAAAATCTGATTGACTCTCTCGGTCTGTCCATCCGTCTGCGGATGAAAAGCTGTGCTGAACTCTAGTCTGGTTCCCAAAGTTTCATGCAACTGATTCCAAAACTTTGAGGTAAATTGGGTTCCTCTATCTGATACGATACTCCTCGGAACTCCATGTAAACAAATGATCCTAGTCATGTATATCTTCGCCAACTTAGCACTGGTGTAACTGGTCTTAACTGGAATAAAATGTGCTACCTTGGTCAAATGATCAACTACTACCCATATCGAGTCATAGCCTGCTTTCGTCCCGGGTAGTCCTGTGATAAAATCCATGCCTATCTTATCCCACTTCCATTCGGGTATCGGCAATGGTTGTAATAATCCTGCTGGCTTCTGATGCTTTGCCTTTACTCTCAGACATACGTCACAAACTGCTACATATGCTGCAATATCCTTCTTCATTCCGGTCCACCAGAATGTTTCCTTCAAATCCAAATACATCTTGGTATTCCCTGGGTGAATCGAATACGGTGAATCATGTGCCTCGTGCAAAATCAACTTTGTGATCTCCGGGTCATTGGGCACATAAACACGGTCCTCAAACCATAAGGTATCGTGCTCATCCTCACGAAATCCCTTTGCTTTTCCTTTGCTCAATTTCTCTTTTATAGTAGCAATCTCCTTGTCAGATTTCTGAGCTTCTCTGATCTTATCCATCAATGTTGACTGAATCTCCAATGCTGCTACATAGCCTCTCGGAACTATTTCCAAACATAGCTCACGAAGGTTTTCTGCTAACTCCTTGGGTATTTTCCCCATCACTAGGGTGTTGACATGGCTCTTACGGCTCAATGCGTCAGCTACCACATTAGCTTTTCCGAGATGGTAATGCAATCTCATGTCATAATCCTTGATGAGCTCCAACCATCTCCTTTGTCTGAGGTTCAACTCCTTCTGCGTGAAAATGTACTTCAAACTCTTGTGATCCGTGTACACCTCACAATGATTTCCAATGAGGAAATGTCTCCATGTTTTCAATGCATGCACTATAGCTGCTAACTCCAAATCATGCGTGGCATAATTCAACTCATGAGGCTTCAGTTGCCGTGAAGCATACGAAACAACTCTCCCTTCCTGCATAAGCACTGCTCCAAGTCCTCGATGTGAAGCGTCGCAATACACCTCATAATCCTTGGTCTGATCTGGCAAAATCAATACTGGTGAGGTAACCAAGCGTTTCTTCAATTCCTGGAAACTAGCCTCACATTCTTCAGTCCAATTGAACTTAGTATCCTTCTTCAACAATTCAGTCATAGGCTTTGCAATCTTTGAAAAGTTCTCAATGGACCTCCGGTAGTACCCTGCGAGTCCAAGAAAACTCCGGATCTCTCCAACTGTTGTTGGTGCTTCCCATTCGGTTACGGTCTCAACCTTAGTGGGGTCAACTGCTATACCTTCTTCGGATATAACGTGTCCGAGGAATCCAACTTCCTTCAACCAAAACTCACATTTGCTGAATTTGGCGTATAACTGATGTTCCCTTAGTTTCTCCAAAACCAAACGCAAATGTTCCTTATGCTCCCCTTCATTCTTTGAATAAACCAGGATGTCATCAATGAACACTACGACGAACTTATCCAAAAACTCCATAAACACTTTGTTCATCAGGTTCATAAAATAGGCAGGTGCGTTAGTCAATCCAAATGACATAACGGTATACTCATACAGTCCATATCTCGTGGTGAATGCTGTCTTAGGTATGTCCTGCTCCCGAATCTTCAATTGATGGTACCCTGATCGCAAATCGATCTTGGAAATCACTTTAGCTCCTTGCAACCGATCAAACAGATCGTTGATCATTGGCAATGGGTACTTGTTCTTGATGGTTACTTCATTCAATCCCCGATAATCTACAACCATCCTTAATGATCCATCCTTCTTTTCCACTAGAAGTACGGGTGATCCCCAAGGCGAAGAACTTGGGTGAATGTAACCTTTATCCAATAACTCCTTAATCTGATTCTTAATTTCCACCAAATCCTTTGCTGGCATCCGGTACGGTCGCTTCGATATTGGGCCTGTACCTGGCAATAACTCAATCAAAAACTCAATGTCTCTATCCGGTGGCATGCCTGGTAATTCCTCAGGAAATACATCAGGAAAATCCTTTACCACTGGTACTTCTTCTTGCACAACTCCTGTTAGGCAGTTTACTTGGGTCCTGTTTGGCACATGCCGGGATACATACTTGATCCTTCTTCCTTCTGGTGTGGTAAGCAAAATTGTCTTACTGGCGCAATCGATGTTTCCTCCATACATCGACAGCCAATCCATACCAAGAATCACATCCAGACCTTGGGATTCCAGAATAATTAAATCTGTTGGGAAAACATGCCTTCCTATACTTAATGGTACTTGGAAACATCCTTGTCTGGCCATGTACTCTGCTCCTGGCGAGCTTACTAGCATAGGTGTTTTAAGAATCCTAGTGGGCAGGCTATACTTTTCCACAAATCCCCTTGATATGTATGAATGCGATGCACCAGTATCGAAAAGAACGAGTGCGGTAAATGACTTAACCAAAAACTTACCGATTACTGCATCGGGCTGATCTTCAACCTCCTCCACATTAACGTGGTTCACCTGTCCCCTATTGAAAGGGTTCGGCTTCTTCCTAGAGCTTCCATTTCCATTTCCATTCTGGCCTTCGGGACATTCATTGGCATAATATCCGGTCTTGGAACACTTGAAACAAGTGACTTGACTCAGATCTCTCTTGGTTGGGGTCGATGGGGTGGTCCGGTTCTGGCCGGTGCTTCCTCCATTCCCATTACCATTCTTGTGGCCATTATGGTTGTGCGAGCTACCTCCTCCATGGGTGTGCTGAAACTTAAAATCCCGGTTTATGGGCAAAACGGGGGTTCTGCTGGGCTCCAGAGTTATACTTCCCCTGTCCATACTTCCTCTTACGGTTCTCAATCTGCTGTTGCTTTCCTTCAACCATGATGGCGTGATCTACCAACTCCTGGTAGTTGTTGAAACTCGCTACCATCAACTGCATGCTTAGTTCATCATTTAGTCCTTCCAGAAACTTCTCCTGCTTAGCTGCTTCCGTAGCAACGTCATCTGGGGCATAACGTGCTAACTTGCTGAAGTCGTCAACGTACTGGCCAACTGTCCTTCCTCCTTGGCGTAAGTTGCGAAACTCACGCTTCTTCATGGCCATAGCTCCTGCTGAAACATGGGCAGTGCGGAAAGCTTGCTGAAACTGATCCCATGTGACAGTGTCAACTGGGTAAGTGGCTGTGAAATTCTCCCACCATGCTGCCGCGGGTCCGTCAAGCTGGTGAGCGGCAAACTTCCCTTTCTCACCATCCGTGCATCCTGCAGTGGTCAACTCCCTTCCTATCTTGCGGAGCCAATCGTCTGCTACTATTGGCTCGGTGCTACTGGAAAACACCGGCGGATTCAGCATAAGGAAACGGGCTAAATGGTCAACAGGTGGTGGTGGTGGGTTGTTGTTGTTGTTGTTGTTCTGCTGGTTCTGGACTAACATCTGCATCAATTGATTCTGCTGCTGGATCAACTGAGTGAGCTCCGGTGGGAATCCATTGTCACGTCTCGGAGGCATCTGAGGGTTTAGAAAAGACGAGAATTAAGAATAGAGTGAGGTCTAAAGGGAAAACACTACCCCAATGCACATGAGAAAATGCACACAAAATCACTTCATTCAATCAAACAAGGGCTTACAATCGGTCTAAAACTATGGCAAAAGTGCTCGACTATAATGTTTACAGGGGGGGGGGGAATGCTACTACTATCTGGTGGTCATCTAGAAATTTGAACCGGTGGAAGACTCCATGATATCTGCTCCAGCTTCGTCTTCAAAGTCGGGTTCACTTGGATCCGAATCTATGTCGTCGATGATGATGTAGTTGTCCGGACATGCGACGTACTCGTCTTCCTCCTTGGATGCTAACTTCCTCTTGAGTTCTTCAATCTCCTGCTTAAGATCGCCATTGTGTCTCGCTAGAGCTACGATCTCGTCCATATAGTCCTTGCGTGTAGACTCCAGTTCTCCTTCTAGCTCGATGATCCTTGCCTTTGCAGTCTTCAACTCTATCATATCATTGCACATCTGGTTCTCGTGGCGTCGAATGTGCTGGTTTAACTCCTGGATGAAAGATGCAATGGATCTATCCTTCTTGGTGCTGACTAACTCCCATTGTTCATCTCGGCGTCCGCAAATCTGGTAGATAGTGTCCTTGAGGTCTTCCTGATAAACTTCTCCAATGCGTCCCATGGTGATATGAGCTGCCATGCTCTTTCCCAGACTCCAGGTTGGTGCATTGAAAACACTATATATAGGCTTCGTGATTGACGCGAATGTCCTTCCCGGAACGTGAGCTTGAATCTTCCAGCGCTCCTCTTCATGCAGAGTGGCGTTGAAGGTTCCCGTGAAGCTTGGTAATCCAATGTTCAGGTACTTGGTGACTTCCTTCAGGTGAAATCCAAATGGTGTGCCTTCATCCGGTTGAGCGTACTTAATCTTCGCGTTCATCATCCTAAAAGAGTAGAAAAGATGAGGAGTTAGAAAATGAGAAGAGAATGGTGATCTATGGCTTTAACTTAGTGGTCGTGTCCTACAGTCAGCGTGTGCTCTGATACCATCTCTGTAGCGACCCGACCTGAATGGATCAAGTGCTCTGTGCTCCGGTGTCATCCCTGGATCAGTAATGCTGACACCACACAGTACATCGAAGGATTTATAGCAGAGTGGCAATCACACACTTATTACATCGTTGTCTCAAAGAGAACTTATTACAATAAATATGGCTTAAGGCCATCTAATAACGATAACAGCGGAAGACTCGGAAGATAAATGGGTCCATCAACTCCAACGGCATCACTGAGTATAGAACCACGACCTAAAAGCACCTTACTCGTCGTCTGAAAAGTCTGCAACATGAAAGTTGCAGCCCAAGTCCTGATAGACATCAGGTGCCTCAATCCACCCAGATGTGTATTTAAGTTGCCACCTTAAGTAAACCATTAAAATTATCAACTCACATCTGTCATGGATATCACTCACCCAATCCACGTCTACTAGCATAGCATGGCATAATAAGCAAACGTAGAAGTAACTCCCAAAGGTTTTATAATAAACAGGTAATAGGTACTACCTCATCTACTTCCCATCCCACAATTTAATTAGATCCTAATCATGCAATGTGAGAGGATTGATCTAATGCAATAAAACTGGGTTGTAGAAAAGGTATGATCAAAGTGTTACTTGCCTTGCTGATGATCCGCGAGACCTAGAGATTCGAAGTAACAAGCGGCGCAATCCGGGTGATCTATCGCAGACAAACAACAAGCATACAATAAGTACTCATCTAATGCACGGGTAAAACTCGAACAAGAGAACGAACCACAAAGTTCAACTTAAGAACTCCGGTTGCAAAGAAAGAAAGAACCGAATAGACAACGGATAAACAAATGGCGGAAGAAAACAACTCGGTTCTAGCAAGTTGAAACTAGGTCAAATTTTATTGTAGCAAAAACTTGTTCAAGTTGATTAGTCAGAACGGCGGTTTCGATACGAAATTCCAGGCGCTTGAATCACCTGATTCCGATAAACGAGGGGGAAGAAAGACTAGAACAAAGATCGGATCTGAGATCACAATCGCGGAATAAATCCGACAAAAAGAAAGAGGCGAACGGTTAAACAAACAGGCTTCATTAACCGGGATAAATCGGTGATCACATTCGTTGAGACGAACGGTCCGAAAGAAGAATGAAAACCAATCTAGGGTTTTCGGAAAAGAAAACCGAAACAAAAACCGGAAAAGAAAACCGGAACGGTTTCTTTAAAAAAAAGAACCGAACCGAGGCAAGGGTGGCGCGGCTACCTCTGGCGAGGCTCCGGCGAGGGGCTCCGGTGGCGGCGGGGTGCAAAGGCGGCGGCGGCGGCTAGGCGGCGGCGGCGCTAGGCAGCGGCGGCGGGGCTGCGGCTTGGGGGCGGCGCGGCGGCTTAGGAGGCGGCGGCGGCTGCTTGGGGCGCGGGGCTGGCGCGTGGCTCAGGGCAGGAGGCGGTGGTGGCTGCCGCTTGGGGTGGAGAGGGGGGGTGTAGAGGTATTTATAGGAGGGAGGGGAGAGGGAAACTTGGGGGAGGGGGCAAGAAAAGAGGAGGAGGCGGCTTGGAGTCCAAGCCGGACTCGGCTTGCGGCGGGGCTGGCGGCTGGCGCGAGGGGGCGGCTGGGCCTGGCCAGCTGGGCCTTGGCCGGCTGGGCCTAGCGGGATTTTTTTAAACGGTTACGCGCGCAGAAAAACAAAAGAAAGAAAAACTAAACGAACTCCAAAACTTCTAAAGTAAATTTTCTCCGACTCCTAATAATGAGTCGAACAAAATGAACTTTACTGCGGACCTAGATGCAATTTTTGAAAACGCGCATTTTCCCTATCCAAATAAAAGCAAACAAAACTCCGGCAAAACCAAAATTTGACTTATTCATTAAATCTTCATTTTTCCTAACTTTGGGAAAGTCATATTATTCCCTCTCTCATTTTTTTTGATATTGGAAAAATAATTGAAGATGAAATAAATAAATCAAATGATCCTCTTTTCAAAATTTGAGAAAACTCTCAAATATGAAAATAACGAAATCTCCAAGTCTCTCCGAAGGTCCTTGAGTTGCGTGAAATTTCTAGGATCGACCAAAATGCAAGAAAATATGCTATGCATGATGATCTAGTGTATAACATACCAAATTGCAAATTTGGGATGTTACAGCTACTTTGCTGCATCACCCTTTCCTCTTCAAGGGAAAACCAACGCATGCTCAAGAGGTAGAAATATGATATGGCCATCATCATCTTGTGCCTTTGATCTCCATCTCCAAAGCACCGTCATGATCACCATCGTCACCAGCTTGACACCTTGATCTCCATCGAAGCGTCGTTGTCGTCTTGCCAACTATTGCTTCTATGACTATCGCTACCGCTTAGTGATAAAGTAAAGCAATTACATGGCGATTGCATTTCATACAATAAAGCGACAACCATATGGCTCCTGCCAGTTGCCGATAACTGTGTTACAAAATATGATCATCTCATACAATAAATTTAGCATCATGTCTTGACCATATCACATCACAACATGCCCTGCAAAAACAAGTTAGACGTCCTCTACTTTGTTGTTGCAAGTTTTACGTGGCTGCTATGGGCTGAGCAAGAACCGTTCTTACCTACGCATCAAAAACCACAACGCGGTATAGTGATTGCTTTTTGATCTTCAGAAAGAACCTTGTTCATTGAATTCGATTCAACTAAAGTTGGAGAAACTGACACCCACCAGCCAACTGTGTGCGAAGCACGTTGGTAGAACCAGTCTCGCATAAGCGTACGCGTAATGTCGGTCTGGGCCGCTTCATCCAATAATACCGCCGAATCAAGAAACAACTAGTGACGGCAAGCAATATGTATATACCCACGCCCACAACTCCTTTGTGTTCTACTTTTGCATATAACATCTACACATTGACCTGGCTTGGATGCCACTATTGGGGAACGCAATAATTTCAAAACATTTCCTATGCACACGCAAGATCATGGTGATGCATAGCAACGAGAGGGGAGAGTGTTGTCTACGTACCCTCGTAGACCATAAGTGGAAGCGTTACGACAACGCGGTTGATGTAGTCCTACGTCTTCACGATCGACCGATCCTAGTACCGAAAGTACGACACCTCCGCGATCTGCACACGTTCGGCTCGGTGACGTCCCACGAACTCACGATCCAGCAAAGTGTCGAGGGAGAAGTTTGTCAGCACGATGGCATGATGACAGTGATGATGAAGCTACCGGCGCAGGGCTTCGCTTAAGCACTACAACGATACGATTGAGGTGGATTATGGTGGAGGGTTGCACCGCACATGGCTGAGAGATTAATGATCAACTTGTGTGTCTATGGGGTGCCCCCCTCCCCCCTTATATAAAGGAGTAGAGGAGGGGGAGAGGGCCGGCCTCCTAGGCGCGCCCAAGGGGGAGTCCTACTCCCGGTGGGAGTAGGGTTCCCCCTTCCCTAGTTGGAGTAGGATAGGGAAGGAAGGGAGAGAAGGAGAGAAGGAAAGGGGGGGCGCCCCCTCTAATTCAGATTGGGCTTGGGGGGCACCTTGGCCGCCTCCTCCTCCTTTCCACTATGGCCCATTAAGGCCCATTGACTCCCCGGGGGGTTCCGGTAACCCCCCCGTACTCCGGTATATTCCCGAACTCTCTCGAAACCTTTCCGATGTCCAAACATAGTCATCAAATATATCGATCTTTATGTCTCGACCATTTAGAGACTCCTCGTCATGTCCGTGATCACATCCGGGACTCCGAACTACCTTCGGTACATCAAAACACATAAACTCATAATACCGATCGTCACCGAACGTTAAGCGTGCGGACCCTATGGGTTCGACAACTACGTAGACATGACCGAGACACGTCTCTGGTCAATAACCAATAGCGGAACCTAGATGTTCATATTGGCTCCCACATATTCTACGAAGATCTTTATCGGTCAAACCGCATAACAACATACGTTGTTCCCTTTGTCATCGATATGTTACTTGCCTAAGATTCGATCGTCGGTATCTCAATACCTAGTTCAATCTCATTAATGGAAAGTCTCTTTACTCGTTCTGTAATGCATCATCCCGTAACTAACTCATTAGTTACATTGCTTGCAAGGCTTATAGTGATGTGCATTACCGAGAGGGCCCATAGATACCTCTCCGATACTCGGAGTGACAAATCCTAATCTCGATCCATGCCAACTCAACAAACACCATCAGAGACACCTGTAGATCATACTAATAGTCACCCAGTTATGTTGTGACGTTTGATAGCACACTGAGTGTTCCTCCAGTATTCGGGAGTTCCATGATCTCATAGTCATAGGAACATGTATAAGTTACGGAAAAAGCAATAGCAACAAACTAAACGATCATCGTGCTAAGCTAACAAATGGGTCAAGTCAATCACATCATTCTCTAATGATGTAATCCCGTTAATCAAGTGACAACTCGTGTCTATGGTTAGGAAACATGATCATCATTCATTCAATGAGCTAGTCAAGTAGAGGCATACTAGTGACATTCTGTTTGTCTATGTATTCACACATGTACTAACTTTCCGGTTAATACAATTCTAGCATGAATAATAAACATTTATCATGATATAAGGAAATATAAATAACAACTTTATTATTGCCTCTAATGCATATTTCCTTCAATGTTGATATTAGCTTCGTCGATATTATCTTCGTTGACATTATCTTCATCCATGTCATCTTCAGCATCATCACCCAGATCGAAGGTGACATGCATACCCTCCTGAAAACGATACACCTTGCATAGTGCTGCCCTTCGAGCAACGAAAATGGGAGTAGGTCACCGCATTGTATAGATTTACATTAAAAGCATAACCATGGTGGGTCCTGAGGTGAGCTCTCTTTATCTACATATTCTCATGATCTTTGAAATACAGCTTCTCCAAGACATAACATCTTGCATGGCAGGGGATGAACTAGTCGAATTGTAGAAGTCGGAAATTACATGCTGAAGAAACATAAGTCATGCTTAATTACAATAAAAGACTTGTCGTCGTTGAATACCGTATAAACATTGAAGGTCTTTTCGAGCTTAATATTGAATCGCCGACCGCCTTCCAGGTGAGGCCTGTCGCACAGACCCCGGTCGTCACAGTAGTACTCGCACTCAGGGCTCCTATCATTGCCGGTAGACATTTCTTATTGCCTTACGTAAAGTTTCCAGAGTACGATTAACCTATGGATTTGAAATCACTTCTTATTGCTACCTCTTGAGCATGCGTTGGTTCCGTTGAAGAGGAAAGGGCGATGCGGCAAAGTAGCGTAAGTATTTCCCTCGGTTTTTGAGAACCAAGGTATCAATCCAGTAGGAGACCACGCGCGAGTCACCTCATACCTACACAAACAAATAATAGCCTCGCAACCAATGCGATAAAGGGGTTGTCAATCCCTTCACGACCACTTGCAAGAGTGAGATCTGATAGAGATAATAATAATAAGATAAATATTTTTGGTATTTTTATGATGTAGATTGAAAGTAAAGATTGCAAAATAAATGGTGCCATAAATAGCTAGTTGATGGGAGATTAATATGATGGAAGATAGACCCGGGGGCCATAGGTTTCTCTCAAGATAGCATAAGTATTACGGTGGGTGAACAAATTATTGTCGAGCAATTGATAGAATTGAGCATAGTTATGAGAATATCTAGGTATGATCATGTATATAGGCATCACGTCCGTGACAAGTAGACCGACTCCTTCCTGCATCTACTACTATTACTCCACACATCGACCGCTATCCAGCATGCATCTAAAGTATTAAGTTCATAAGAATGGAGTAACGCTTTAAGCAAGATGACATGATGTAGAGGAATAAACTCATGCAATATGATATAAACCCCATCTTTTCATCCTCGATGACAACCATACAATACGTGTCATTTCCCCTACTGTCACTGGGATCGAGCACCGCAAGATTGAACCCAAAGCTAAGCACTTCTCCAATTGCAAGAAAGATCAATCTAGTAGGCCAAACCAAACTGATAATTCGAAGAGACTTGCAAAGATAACCAATCATACATAAAAGAATTCAGAGAATATTCAAATATTTTTCATAGATAATCTTGATCATAAACCTACAATTCATCGGATCTCGACAAACACACCGCAAAAGAAGATTACATCGAATAGATCTCCAAGAGAATCAAGGAGAACTTTGTATTGAGATCCAAAGAGAGAGAAGAAGCCATCTAGCTAATAACTATGGACCCGAAGGTCTGAGGTAAACTACTCACACATCATCGGAGAGGCTATGGTGTTGATGTAGAAGCCCTCCGTGATCAATGCCCCCTCCGACGGAGCGCCGGAAAAGGCCCCAAGATGGGATCTCACGGGTATAGAAGGTTGCGGTGGTGGAATTAGGTTTTTGTGCTGATCCTCGATGTTTCCAGGGTACGTAGGTATATATAGGAGGAAGAAGTAGGTCGGTGGAGCCATGAGGGGCCCACGAGGGTGGAGGGCGCGCCCAGGGGGGTAGGCGGGCCCCCTGCCTCGTGGCCTCCTTGTTGGTTGCTTGACGTCCACTCCAAGTCCTCTGGATCACGTTTGTTCCAAAAATCACGCCCCCGAAGGTTTCATTCCATTTGGAGTCCGTTTGATATTCTTTTTCTGCGAAACACTGAAATAGGCAAGAAAACAACAATTTGGGCTGGGCATCCGGTTAATAGGTTAGTCCCAAAATAATATAAAAGTGTATAAATAAGCCCATTAAACATCCAAAACAGAATATATAATAGCATGGAGAAATCAAAAATTATAGATACGTTGGAGACGTATCAAGCATCCCCAAGCTTAATTCCTGCTCGTCCTCGAGTAGGTAAATGATAAAAACAGAATTTTTGATGTGGAATGCTTAATTTCTCAATGTAATTTTCTTTATTGTGGCATGAATGTTCAGATCCGAAAGATTCAAGATAAAAGTTTAATATTGGCATAAAAATAATAATACTTCAAGCATACTAACTAAGCGATCATGTCTTCTCAAAATAACATGGCCAAAGAAAGTTCATCCCTACAAAATCATATAGTTTGGTCATGCTCCATTTTCGTCACACAAGAATGCTCTCATCATGCACAACCCCGATGACAAGCCAAGCAATTGTTTCATACTTTAGTAATCTCAAACTTTTTTCAACTTTCACGCAATACATGAGCGTGAGCCATGGATATAGCACTATGGGTGAAATCGAATATAATGAAGGGGGTTATGTGGAGAAGACAAAAAAGGAGAAAGTCTCACATTGATGCGGCTAATCAATGGGCTAGGGAGATGCCCATCAATTGATGTTAATGCAAGGAGTAGGGATTGCCGTGCAATGGATGCACTAGAGCTATAAATGTATGAAAGCTCAACAAAAGAAACTAAGTGGGTGTGCATCCAACTTGCTGCTACCTCTTGAGCACTGCGTTGGTTTTCCCTTGAAGAGGAAAGGGTGATGCAGCAAAGTAGCATAAGTATTTCCATCAGTTTTTGAGAACCACGGTATCAATCCAGTAGGAGGCCGCGCACGAGTCCCTCGCACCTACACAAACAAATAAATCCTCGCAACCAACGTGACAAGGGGTTGTCAATCCCTACACGGTCACTTATGAGAGTGAGATCTGATAGATATGACAAGATAATATTTTTGGTATTTTTAAGATAAAGATGCAAAGTAAAATAAATGGCAAAGGAAATAACTAAGTATTGGAAGATTAATATGATGGAAGATAGACCCGAGGGCCATAGGTTTCACTAGTTGCTTCTCTCAAGAGCATAAGTATTTAAGGTGGGTGAACAAATTACTGTTGAGCAATTGACAGAATTGAGCATAGTTATGAGAATATCTAGGTATGATCATGTATATAGGCATCATGTCCGAGACAAGTAGACCGACTCCTGCCTGCATCTACTACTATTACTCCACACATCGACCGCTATCCAGCATGCATCTAGAGTATTAAGTTCAAGAGAACAGAGTAACGCTTTAAGCAAGATGACATGATGTAGAGGGATAAACTCATGCAATATGATATAAACCCCATCTTGTTATCCTCAATGGCAACAATACAATACGTGCCTTGCTGCCCCTACTATCACTGGGAAAGGACACCGCAAGATTGAACCCAAAGCTAAGCACTTCTCCCATTGAAAGAAAGATCAATCTCGTAGGCCAAACCAAACTGATAATTCGAAGAGACTTGCAAAGATAATCAATCATACATAAAAGAATTCAGAGAAGATTCAAATATTGTTCATAGATAAACTTGATCATAAACCCACAATTCATCAGTCTCAACAAACACACCGCAAAAGAAGATTACATCGAATAGATCTCCACAAGAGAGGGGAGAACTTTGTATTGAGATCCAAAAAGAGAGAAGAAGCCATCTAGCTAATAACTATGGACCCGTAGGTCTGAAGTAAACTACTCACACTTCATCAGAGGGGCTATGGTGTTGATGTAGAAGCCCTCCGTGATCGATGCCCCCTTCGGCGGAGCTCCGGAAAAGTCCCAAGATGGGATCTCGTGGATACAGAAAGTTACGGCGGTGGAATTAGGGTTTTGGCTCCGTATCTGGTAGTTTGGGGGTACGTAGGTATATATAGGAGGAAGGAGTACGTCGGTGGAGCAACAGGGGGCCCACGAGGGTGGAGGGCGCGCCTGGGGGGGGGGTAGGCGCGCCCCCTACCTCGTGCCTTCCTTGTTGATTGCTTGACGTAGGGTCCAAGTCTTCTGGATCATGTTCGTTCCGAAAATCACGTTCCCGAAGGTTTCATTCCGTTTGGACTCCGTTTGATATTCTTTTTCTGCGAAACCCTAGAATAGGCAACAACAATTCTGGGCTGGGCCTCCGGTTAATAGGTTAGTCCCAAAAATAATATAAAAGTGTATAATAAATCCCAATAATGTCCAAAACAGAATATAATATAGCATGGAACAATAAAAAAATATAGATACGTTGGAGACGTATCAAGCATCCCCAAGCTTAATTCCTGCTCGTCCTCGAGTAGGTAAATGATAAAAACTGAATTTTTGATGTGGAATGCTACTTGGCATAATTTCAATGTAATTCTTCTTAATTGTGGTATGAATATTCAGATCCGAAAGATTCAAGACAAAAGTTCAATATTGACATAGAAATAATAATACTTCAAGCATACTAACTAAGCAATTACGTCTCTTCAAAATAACATGGCCAAAGAAAGTTATCCCTACAAAATCATATAGTCTGGCTATGCTCTATCTTCACCACACAAAGTATTTAAATCATGCAGAACCCCGGTGACAAGCCAAGCAATTGTTTCATACTTTTGGTGTTCTCAAACTTTTTCAATCTTCACGCAATACATGAGCATCAGCCATGGACATAGCACTTTAGGTGGAATAGAATGGTGGTTGTGGAGGAGACGAAAAAGGGGGAAGATAGTCTCACATCAACTAGGCGTATCAACGGGCTATGGAGATGCCCATCAATAGATATCAATGTGAGTGAGTAGGGATTGCCATGCAACGGATGCACTATAGCTATAAGTATATGAAAGCTCAACAAAAGGAACTAAGTGGGTGTGCATCCAACTCGCTTGCTCACAAAGACCTAGGGCATTTTGAGGAAGCCCATCATTGGAATATACAAGCCAAGTTCTATAATGAAAAATTCCCACTAGTATATGGAAGTGATAACATAGGAGACTCTCTATTATGAAGATCATGGTGCTACTTTGAAGCACAAGTGTGGTAAAAGGATAGTAGCATTGTCCCTTCTCTCTTTTTCTCTCATATTTTTTTATTTGGGCCTTTTTTATGGCCTCTTTTTTTATTTGGGCTTCTTTGGCCTCTTTTTTATTTTTTTATTTTATTTTTCGTCCGGAGTCTCATCCCGACTTGTGGGGGAATCATAGTCTCCATCATCCTTTCCTCATGTAACATCCCAAATTTTCAATTTGGCATGTTATACATAGATCATCCATGCATATCATGTTTTATTGCTTTTCCGTCCCATAATCCTCGAAATCCTAAGCAGCTCAAGGACCCTCGGAGAGAGTTGGGGATTTCCCGGTCTTCATATTTGATTCTTTTATCAAATAATGAAAAGAGGATTTGATTTTAATTATTTCTCTCCGAAAAATATTTCACATTAAAAATTAAAGAGAGGAGATAATATGGCTTCTCCAAAATAAATGAAATATTGGAGGAAAAATATTAAAATCATTAAATTGATTTTTATTGGATTTTATTCGGATTTTATTTGCATTAGAAAAATTGCATGTTTTTCAAAATTGCATTTTAGGGCCAAGAAAATGTTCATCTTGTTCTGAATATTTTATTTAGACGGTGAAAAATTGTTTTGGCATTTTTTTAGGTTTTTATTTATTTTTTTCTAGGATTTTATTTCGGTCGGCGAAGTTTTTTTTTAAAAAAAGAGGTTCCGCGCCGACTGGGCCTAAGGCCCAGCCGCGCCAGGCCGCCGCCACTCGGACCGGAGTCCGAGTTGGACTCGGCCTCCGCCGCGCCTTGCCCCCTCCTCCAAGTCGCCGCCCTTGCCCATTTATATAAGCCGCCACCCCCGCCCCCAATACCACCACCGCCGCCGCCAACCCTGCCGCCCGCAGCCGCCGCCGCCGCCCGCGCTCGTCGCCGCAGCCGCCGCCGCCTAGCCCCCCCGCCGCCGCCAAGCCCTGCCGCCCTCGCGAGCCGCTGCCCCGCCTCGCTGGAGCCCTCTCGCCGGAGGTAGCCACCGCGCCCCGCCGCCGGTTTTTTTATAAAAACTGTTCGGTTTTTTTGAAAACCCTAGATCCGTTTTTTTTCGGATTCACCGGTTTTTCTCGGTTCTTCCAGTTAGCGGACGTTCGTTCGTACGTTCATTTTAACGAACGGTTTTCGCGCGTTAGTTACAGCTAACGAACGCTCATTCGTTAGTCTGTTCGTGAGTTTTGTTTTATCGGATTTATTTCGCGATTTTTCCGATCGTGATTTCTAATCCGATCTTAGTTTTTGTTTATCTTTTCGCTCGTTTAACGGAATCAGGCGATTCAAGCGCCTGGAGTTTCGTCTCGAAACCCTCTTTCCGTTTAACCAACTCAAACAAGTTTTGCTACTGTAAAATTTGACCTAGTTTCAGATTAATAAACGAAGCTTCTTTCTTTTGCCGTTTGAGTTTCGTTGCTCCGTTTGTTTTGATTCTTTTTGCGAACCGGTGTTCTTAATTTGAACTTTCTTGTCAACCTCTCTTATTTGAGTTTTGCTTGTGCATCGGTGCTTGTTACTTATGTATGTTATTGTTTTGCTTGCGATAGAATTCCCGGAGTGCGAAGCGTGTTACTACGAGTCTCTAGGATTCGTGGATCGTCAGCAAGGCAAGTAACACTTTGATCATATCCCATTATTACCCAGTTTTTATGCATTAGTTCCAATCCTCAAACATTGCATGATTAGATGTCATTAACTTGTGGGTTGGTAAGTAGTTGCTGAGGTAGAACCTATTGCCCTGTTACATTCAAACCCTTGGGAGTTACTTCTACGTATTGCTTATTGCTATGCTATGCTCGTAGACGTGGTTTGTGTTTGAGTGAAATTCATGTCAGATGTGAGATTGTTAATTAATGGTTCAACTTAAGGTGGCAACTTAATCAAACAACTAGGTGGATTGAGGCACCCGGGGAACCCAGTGTTGTCTGTTTTTTTGGAAATCCCGGGGTACCCGTGTGATCTTCCTATGGACCACCACCCAGGCTCAAAGGGAACTGAGATGATTCATGCTAGAAACTTCCGTGTGCATCCACAAGCTATTATGGGCTCTAGCATAGTTGAGTAAGTTACGTGAAGCTCTTGAAGAGGTAGATCAGCAGGTAGTGGGTTTTGTAGGTTTGGTATGGTCTACCCGGAGTAGAGAGTTAACGTTTCTGAAAGACTGTGTCTCGGTCATCCGTTTCTCAAACACCATGTAGTGCGAGAAATCCAACGGAGGCGATCGAGTCTTGTGGGGAAAAGTGCGCAAACCTCTGCAGAGTGTACAATCTAATCATGGTTAGCCGTGTCCCCGTTTATGGACAATTCTTGAGTATATAGTACTTGGGTTATCACATGTATCTCACCATGCTTAATAATACTGCTGGGATGTTAATTCACTTTAATTGGGATTGAGTTGGGGATACCTTCTCAATGATGTTTCAACCACCATGATAGTAAATTAAAATCTATTCCGTTGTTGTAGGGAAAAATTGGCTTTTCGCAAAACTACAACCATACAGCTTTCCACCAGCCATATATGCATGTAGTGATAGCATTATTCTGTTTCTGCTCTACTGTGTTATATTGCCAGCATATTCCATGTGCTGACCCGTTTTCGGGCTGCAACATATTATGTTGCAGACTTTTCAAACGAGGAGTAAGGTTCGTTAGGTCGTTGCCGTGCAACTCAACTATGCCGTTGGAGTTGATGGACTCACCTTATCTTCCAAGCCTTCCGCTGTTATCGCATTAGATGGCCTTAAGCCATATTATTGTAATAAGTTCTCTTTGGAGACATTCGATGTAATAGTGTGTGATTGCTACTCTGTTATAAATCCTTCGAGTACTGTGTGTGTCAGCATTACCGATCCAGGGATGACACTGAAGCACAGAGACTTGACCATCTGAGGTCGGGTCGCTACAGCTCACTTGGGACAATGCTCTAAAAATGATGATCATCACACTTTTATTTACTTACAACTCAACAATTACAACTCAATACTTAGAACAAAATATGACTCTATGTGAATGCCTCCGGCGGTGTACCGGGATATGCAATGAATCAAGAGTGACATGTATGAAAGAATTATGAACGGTGGCTTTGCCACAAATACAATGTCAACTACATGATCATGCAAAGCAATATGACAATGATGGAGCGTGCCATAGTAAATGGAACGGTGGAAAGTTGCATGGCAATATACCTCGGAATGGCTATGGAAATGCCATGATAGGTAGGTATGGTGGCTATTTTGAGGAAGGTATATGGTGGGTGTATGATACCGGCGAAAGGTGCGCGGTATTAGAGAGGCTAGCAATGGTGGAAGGAAGAAAAGTGCGTATGATCCATGTACTCAACCTTAGTTATAAAGAACTCATATACTTATTGCAAAAATCTACAAGTTATCAAAGCAAAGTATTACGCGCATGCTCCTAGGGGGATAGATTGGTAGGAAAATACCATCGCTCGTCCCCTACCGCCACTCATAAGGAAGACAATCAATAAATAAATCATGCTCCAACTTCATCACATAACGGTTCACCATACGTGCATGCTACGGGAATCACAAACTTTAACACAAGTATTTCTCAAATTCACAACTACTCGACTAGCATGACTCTAATATTACCATCTCCATATCTCAAAACAATTATCAAATATCAAACTTCTCATAGTATTCAACACACTCATAAGAATTTTTTTATTAATCTTGAATGCCTAACACAATTAAAGAAAATTACCATGCTGTTTTGTAGGACTCTCAAAATAATCTAAGACAAGCATGAGAGAACAATAGTTTCTATAAAACAAATCCACCGACGTGCTCTAAAAGATATAAGTGAAGCACTAGAGCAAAAACTATATAACTCAAAAGATATAAGTGAAGCACATAGAGTATTCTAACAATTTCCGAATCATGTGTCTCTCTCTCAAAAGGTGTGTACAGCAAGGTTTATTGTGGAAAACTAACAAATAAAGACTCAAATAATACAAGACGCTCCAAGTAAAACACATATCATGTGGTAAATAAAAATATAGCTCCAAGTAAAGTTACCGATGGAAGTAGACGAAAGAGGGGATGCCTTCCGGGGCATCCCCAAGCTTTGGCTTTTAGGTGTCCTTATATTATCTTGGGGTGCCATGGGCATCCCAAAGCTTACTCTTTCCACTCCTTGTTCCACAATCCATCAAATCTTTTACCCAAAACTTGAAAACTTCACAACACAAAACTTTAGAAAATCTCGTGAGCTCCGTTAGCGAAAGAAAACAAAACACCACTTCAAGGTACTGTAATGAACTCATTATTTATTTATATTTTTGTTAAACCTACTGTATTCCAACTTCTCTATGGTTTATAAACTATTTTACTAGCCATAGATTCATCAAAATAAGCAAACAACACACGAAAAAACAAAATCTGTCAAAAACAGAACAGTCTGTAGTAATCTGTAGCTAACGCAAGATCTGGAACTCCAAAAATTCTAAAATAAATTTATGGACGTGAGGAATTTATCTATTAATCATCTGCAAAAAGAATTAACTAAATATCGTTTTCCAAATAAAAATGGCAGCAATTCTCGTGAGCGCTAAAGTTTCTGTTTTTTACAGCAAGATTAAAAAGACTTTCCCCAAGTCTTCCCAATGGTTCTACTTGGCACAAACACTAATTAAACACAAAAAACACAACCAAAAAAGAGGCTAGATAAATTATTTATTACTAAACAGGAGAAAAAATCAAGGAATAAAAATAAAATTGGGTTGCCTCCCAACAAGCGCTATCGTTTAACGCCCCTAGCTAGGCATAAAAGCAAGGATAGATCTAGGTATCTTTAGTCGGTAGTTCTTTAATGAGACATCTTTCACCTTTAGGAGTTTCTTTCGTTTTATCAATAATCAAACTTCTTGGCACAAGATAAAAAAAATCATTAATAGTAAATGGTTCCTTAATGATAGCAAAAAGATTAGGATGAATACTTATAGATTTGAGATCCGCAGTTTATGTGCTAGAGGATTCACCCTTATTTTTAGGAACATACATAAGCTTGGCAATTTTAGTTGAAGGACTTGGAGTATTCTTTACGGAAGAAAAAGTGGTTCCCAAGTTGGTAATGATACCCTCAAGTTTATCGATTCTAGTGGAATCATGATTTATTCTTTCATTAACTATAGGTTCCTTCTCTTTAATATTTTCAAAGTTACTCCTACTTTAGATCCATATTGGGTAATTTGGTTGTGGATCTTTTTATCGAAATTTTAAATTAACTCAACGGTAGCAACTTTATTTTCAATAATTTCAAGTTTTTGCATTACATGCTCCAAACTTAACATAGTTCCATTAACCAAAAGAGGGGATGAGCCAAACAAATCTATCATAGCATTATAGGAATCGAAAATGTGGCTACCCAAGAAATTCCCTCCGACAATGGTATCAAGGACATATCTGTGCCAAGGAATAGCACCTACATAAAAATTGCGGAGAAGAATAGAAGTAGATTGCTTCCTGGTAGATCTATTTTGAGCATTGCAAATTCTATACCAAGCGTCTTTTAGGTTTTCTCCTTCCCTTTGCTTAAAATTAAGAACTTCATTTTCGGGAGACAATGGAGAAGATAGGGGACTAGCCATAATGACACGCAAGCAATCCAACACACAAGCGAACAAGAAACGGCCAAACGGGCAAAAGGAGGCAAATAGAGAAAGAGAGGGAGGATGGAGAGAGAGGGCGAATAAAACGGCAAGGGTGAAGTGCGGGAGAGGAAAACGAGAGGAAAATGGCAAATAATGTAATACGGGAGATAAGGGTTTGTGATGGGCACTTGGTATGTCTTGACTTGCAACAGCGCCACAAATCACTCGTTGTCGGGAGTCAAATCTTGACTTGTCTTGCACGAACCTCCCCGGCAACGGCGCCAGTAATCCTTCTTGCTACCTCTTGAGCACTGCGTTGGTTTTCCCTTGAAGAGGAAAGGGTGATGCAGCAAAGTAGCGTAAGTATTTCCCTCAGTTTTTGAGAACCAAGGTATCAATCCAGTAGGAGGCCGTGCACGAGTCCCTCGCAACTACACAAACAAATAAATCCTCGCAACCAACGCGATAAGGGGTTGTCAATCCCTACATGGTCACTTACGAGAGTGAGATCTGATAGATATGATAAGATAATATTTTTGGTATTTTTATGATAAAGATGCAAAGTAAAATAAATGGCAAAGGAAATAACTAAGTATTGGAAGATTAATATGATAGAAGATAGACCTGGGGGCCATAGGTTTCACTAGTGGCTTCTCTCAAGAGCATAAGTATTTAAGGTGGGTGAACAAATTACCGTTGAGCAATTAACAAAATTGAGCATAGTTATGAGAATATCTAGGTATGATCATGTATATAGGCATCACGTCCGAGACAAGTAGACTGACTCCTGCCAGCATCTACTACTATTACTCCACACATCGACTGCTATCCAGCATGCATCTAGAGTATTAAGTTCAAGAGAACAGAGTAACGCTTTAAGCAAGATGACATGATGTAGAGGGATAAACTCATGCAATATGATATAAACCCCATCTTGTTATCCTCGATGGCAACAATACAATACGTGCCTTGTTGCCCCTACTGTCACTGGGAAAGGACACCGCAAGATTGAACCCAAAGCTAAGCACTTCTCCCATTGCAAGAAAGATCAATCTAGTAGGCCAAACCAAACTGATAATTCGAAGAGACTTGCAAAGATAACCAATCATACATAAAAGAATTCAGAGAAGATTCAAATATTGTTCATAGATAGACTTGATCATAAACCCACAATTCATCGGTCTCAACAAACACACCGCAAAAAGAAGATTACATCGAATAGTTCACCACAAGAGAGGGGGAGAACATTGTATTGAGATCCAAAAAGAGAGAAGAAGCCATCTAGCTAATAACTATGGACCCGTAGGTCTGAGGTAAACTACTCACACTTCATCGGAGGGGCTATGGTATTGATGTAGAAGCCCTCCGTGATCGATGCCCCCTCCGGCGGAGCTCCGGAATAGGCCCCAAGATGGGATCTCGTGGATACAGAAAGTTGCAGCGGTGGAATTAGGTTTTTGGCTCCGTATCTGATCGTTTGGGGGTACGTAGGTATATATAGGAGGAAGGAGTACGTCGGTGGAGCAACAGGGGGCCCACAAGGGTGGAGGGCGTGCCTGGGGGTAGGCGCGCCCCCTACCTCATGGCCTCCTCTTTTCTTTCTTGACGTAGGGTCCAAGTCTCCCGGGTCTTGTTCGTTGAGAAAATCACATTCCTGAAGGTTTCATTCCGTTTGGACTCTGTTTGATATTCCTTTTCTTCGAAACCCTAAAATAGGCAAAAAAAAACAGCAATTCTGGGTTGGGCCTCCGGTTAATAGGTTAGTCCCAAAAATAATATAAAAGTGGATAATAAAGCCCAATAATGTCCAAAATAGTAGATAATATAGCATGGAGCAATCAAAAATTATAGATACGTTGGAGGCGTATCAAGCGTCCCCAAGCTTAATTCCTTCTCGTCCTCGAGTAGGTAAATGGTAAAAAGACAATTTTTTATGCGGAGTGCTACTTGGCATAATTTTAATGTAATTATTCTCAATTGTGGTATGAATATTCAGATCCGAAAGATTCAAGACAGAAGTTCATATTGACATAAAAATAATAATACTTCAAGCATACTAACTAAGCAATTATGTCTTCTCAAAATAACATGGCCAAAGAAAGTTCATCCCTACAAAATCATATGGTTTAGTCATGTTTCATTTTCGTCACACAAGAATGCTCTCATCATGCACAACCCCGATGACAAGCCAAGCAATTGTTTAATACTTTAGTAATCTCAAACCTATAAACTTTCATGCAATATATGAGCGCGAGCCATGGACATAGCACTATGGGTGGAATAGAATATAATGAGGGGGATTATGTGGAGAAGACAAAAAAGGAGAAAGTCTCACATCAACGAGGCTAATCAATGGGCTATGGAGATGCCCACCGATTGATGTTAATGCAAGGAGTAGGGATTGCCATGCAACGGATGCACTAGAGCTATAAATGTATGAAAGCTCAACAAAATAAACTAGTGGGTGTGCATCCAACTTGCTTGCTCACGAAGACCTAGGGCACTTGAGGAGGCCCATTGTTGGAATATACAAGCCATGTTCTATAATGAAAATTCCCACTAGTATATGAAAGTGACAAAACAAGAGACTCTCTATCATGAAGATTATGGTGCTACTTTGAAGCACAAGTGTGGCAAAGGATAGTAACATTGTCCCTTCTCTCTTTTTCTCTCATTTTTTTGGGCCTTCTCTTTTTTATGGCTGTCGGTGTCAAAACCGGCGGATCTCGGGTAGGGGGTCCCGAACTGTGCGTCTAGGCCGGATGGTAACAGGAGGCAAGGGACACAAAGTTTTACCCAGGTTCGGGCCCTCTCGATGGAGGTAAAACCCTACGTCCTGCTTGATTAATATTGATAATATGGGTAGTACAAGAGTAGATCTACCACGAGATCGAAGAGGCTAAACCCTAGAAGCTAGCCTACGGTATGATTGTTGTAGTGTATGCTGTCCTACGGACTAAAACCTTCTGGTTTATATAGACACCGGAGAGGGTTAGGGTTACACAAAGTCGGTTACAATGGTAGGAGATCTTCATATCCGTATCGCCAAGCTTGCCTTCCACGCCAAGGAAAGTCCCTTCCGGACACGGGACGGAGTCTTCAATCTTGTATCTTCATAGTCCAGGAGTTCGGCTGAAGGTATAGTCCGGCTATCTGAACACCCCCTAATCCAGGACTCCCTCAGTAGCCCCTGAACCAGGCTTCAATGACGACGAGTCCGGCACGCAGATTGTCTTCGGCATTGCAAGGCGGGTTCCTCCTCCAAGTACTTCATAGAAGATTTTGAACACAAAGATAGTGTCCGGCTTTGCAAAATAAGTTTCCTCATATTGCCATAGAGAGAATAATATTTACACAAATCGAATCTGCTGACGTATTCCGTAGCGTGACACACCACGGCCAAGCCTTTATCCGAGTCGTTTCATTATCCCACCTCAGTGCGTCATGCGAGGCGGTTTCCTTGGCACGTCTTGTTAAAGCGGAGATCGTGTCCCCTTATCCCGGGATTCTCATCAATACGGGCGTGGGTAACCCAACCGCGCCATTGATTACGGCGCTTGGAGATAAGCGAGTTTTACCAGGCTGGTGGGGACATGTAATTGCGTCCACCCATATAAGGGGATAAGGATCCACCTTTTCACCTACGCCTTCTTCCTCCTTCGCCTATCCATTCTTGCACACTTGAGCTCCAGCGCCCAAGTCCGCACTCCCCACCTCAACCTTCTCCAGCCATGTCTGGAGCGGGAGGCAAGTGGATGGTCTCCTCCGTCATGGAGGGACACATCAAAAAGCTGAGGAAGGTCGGATACCTGTCTAACAACATCGCGTACCGGCTTCCCAAAAAGGGGCAGCTCATCCCCACCCCTAGGCCCCATGAGAGGGTGGTGTTCCTCCCCCATTTCCTCCGCGGACTGGGCTTCCCTCTCCACCCATTTGTCCGGGGGCTCATGTTCTACTACGGCCTAGATTTCCATGATCTGGCCCCGAACTTCGTCCTCAACATCTCGGCGTTTATCGTCGTGTGCGAGGCCTTCCTCCGCATCCGCCCCCATTTCGGCCTATGGCTCAAGACTTTCAACGTCAAGCCGAAGGTGGTGCGCGGCAACCAGGCGGAGTGCGGAGGCGCCATGGTGGGCAAGATGGCCAATGTCCTATGGCTCGAGGGCTCCTTTGTGGAGACCCTGAAGGGGTGGCAATCGGGGTGGTTTTACATCACCGAGCTGTGTGACGCCGAATGGGTCGCACCCCCTGAGTTTCGATCCGGACCCCCTACGCGGCTCACCTCCTGGAAGGAGACGGGCCTGTCGTGGGGTAAGAAGGGAGAGCTGTCCGGACTCCAAACATGCGTCCAAACCCTGGTGGACAAGGAGCTCAAACTTGTCAACGTAGTCCAGGTTATGCTCATCCGCTTGATCCTCCCGTGTCAACAACGGGCTTTCAACCTGTGGGAGTTCGACCCGGCGCGGCACCAAACTCTGAGCAGGCTCTTCGACACGACGTACGAAGATGCCTGGAAGGTGCTTTTCAAGGGCGCCGAGGCTCCCGCATCCGCATCCGCTACCGAGGATCGCGGATTCAGTGCGCAGCGTCACGCTCTCGCGGTAAGCTGTTTTTTCCTTTTACAGGGTATCAGTTTTTCATAGTTTGACTCCATGCGGGATCGAAGCTCCCTTACCTTTGACAGGATTGGCAGGTGACATCCAGACAGATCAACTGTCCGGCTCCTTTGCCTGAAGGCCCAGCGGACGCTCGCTTGGCGAAGCTGCTGGTTCCGCCACCCTATATGGTGCCGGAGAAGGCCGCGAAAAAGGCCGCAGGAACTCGAAAGAGTGCCCGACGCCAGGAGGTGTCGGATCCATCATCCGATGGTTCCGAGGCGCATTCCTCCCGTGAAGACGAGGAGGAAGAAGAAGAGACCTCTCCCCCTCCAGCGGGAGGAGAGAAGAAAAGGAAGGCCGCCCTCTCTGGGGAGGCCGGAGGGTCCAAGAAGGGGAAAACCCTTCCTCCGGACTACTCCACCGACGCCAACGACGGCGGAGAGGAGTGGCAGCCCAGGGCCAAGCCCCTAGCAAAATCGTAAGTATCCGGATACCAGAGTAATTCATAGTATTCGTTTATTGCACAGCTTTCCCTTGCGTCGAATATGTTTATGCAGCCCACCCAAAGACCGGCTCGACGCGTCGTCGAGCGGCTCACTGGACTCGTTGGATATGAACTCGCTTCCGACGACTTCCTCCCCCCGCCCTACGGACGACACCGAAGTGTTGTCCCAACAGGTTCCAAGCCGGGAGGAGGTGGTCCTGGAGGCGCCACAAGACGACCTCCCGGACTCCAGGAGTAAAGGGGGTGAAACCCCCCAAGGCTCCAAGTCCGGCTCTAGGCCGGACACCGCTCCGGAACCTTCAAAGGTTCCAGAGTCCGGCAGGGGACCTCCTTCCATGAGGAGCAAGTCCACCGTGCCGGTGGCCCCCGTCCAACCGGAGGCGCCGAACAATATGTTGGAGGCGCTCCAAGGCGCCTCCATCGACGAGGAGCACCGCACTATTATGAGTGCGGTGGTCCAGAAGGTTCAGTCCGCTAAGAGTGGACTGACTGAAGCTTGTACTAGCCTTTTAACAGGCTTTGAGGTAAGTAAAGAATGTGTAAATAATATTACCGCATAGACAGTAGCCCCTGATGCTCTGTTTGGCATTCGGGAAGAAAAGCCGAATAGAGGATCAAATAAAATTCGCAGGAGTCTAACAAAAATGAGTCAATATGCAGGCTTCTCTGCTTGCATCCGCCGCACTGACTGCGGAAGTGGACACGCTAAAGCAGAACCTCGAGCGGTCCGAGCAAGAGCTCGGGCGTGCCAAGAAGCAGCTCGAGGACAATGAAGGTAAGAAATACCTTGTTTTTAAATATATATAAAAAGGTGCAATTGCAAAGAATGACAGGATTATCGTGGCTATTGTAGGGACCACGTCTGAAGTGGCGACCCTTAAGCAAGCGCTGGTCGAGGCCGAGAAGAGGGCAGCCTCGGAGCGCACCGAGCGGGAGAAGTATGAGGCCGAGGTTGGCAAGGTGCGGCAAGAGCTCCAGGCTCTCATGGAAAAACATGAGAGTTTGGATCTTGACTCAAAGACGCAAGCGTCCGAGCTCGCGGTGGCTATTGAAAATGCCAAGTCTGCCAAGGCCGAATCCTAGAAGACCCTCCAGGAGTTGGATGAGGTGAAGAAGATAGCGGCGGGTAAGGCATTCTTTATGCAAAGCAAACACATAAACGTGAGTTACTTGTTACTTACCCGAATCCGGAGCTCTCCAGGAGCATTCGCAGATCTTCCCCGGAGTGTGTCCGATGCCGCCGCATTCTATCGAGCCGAGGAGGGCAGCTCGACAGAGAAGGTGTTCTGGTCTCAGTACGCTGAGGCCGGACACCTCGTGCCCCTGAACGACCAGTTGAAGCAACTGGTCGAGCTCCACAAGGCGGCCGAACAGGCCATGAAGGGCCTCATTGTTCGGCTATGGCCTGGAGGGGCTCTGCCTGGGAGCTATTTCGGGCTGGTGCGGCGGATGGTGGAGGCCTGTCCAAGGCTCGAAGTCATCAAGCGCTCCGTCTGCATTGAAGGTGCCCGTAGGGCCCTTGCCCGTGCTAAGGTGCACTAGGGCAAGCTGGATGCTGAGAAGCTTGTGAAGGACGGGCCACCGCCGGGGAAAGAGCATCGCAAGCCCGAGAATTACTATAAGGATGTTCTGAAGGGTGCCTGCCTTGTGGCGGATGAATGTTCTAGGGATGTAATTTTTGAGTGAAACTTGCTCATTTTGTCCTGTGCGCTGAAAACTTGTTTATATGTGCTAAGCAATGCTGTTGGAATTTAAAATATTACCTTCTGTGCGGTTGTTTATCAATTCTGAGAAATGGCGAGTCGTCGGCTTCTTCCCTCGTGCCACTAGTGCTGGGGTGTTCGGGGATAAACCTGAGCGCTCTTTTTCCCATGTTTGGGACCTTCGAGGGAGGCGCTCAGCCCAACGAACAAGGCAATCGGACTATAATGCGTGAACACTCTCACTTAGCCATATAATTCTATAATTTTAAATTTCGGCGAAGCCCCTGGTATTTGGAAGACCGAGTTCGGGGCGCTATCCACGCCTTGGCCGGACAGAGTCGGCTCCTCGCCCTAAGCGGAATAAGTCTTTAGGGACTCGAAAAACCTCTCGAACAGCAACCAGCTCTCGCTTCATCATGATAGTCAGTTTTATCTTTCTCCACTGAGGTGCTCGACCCAGCTCAACTGGGGCACAATCGCAGTGGTTCTCCTAGTGCTACCTTAGCCGATATAGCGGAACGTAAGGCACCAAAACATAGGAGCCAGGCAAACCCAACTATTGATCCAAGACATGATTCGGAGTCGATGCATATAATGCTATAAGTTTGGGGTGACGCACTTGTTAAAGCGTTCGGACTTCTCACACCATATTGAGGGGTACTAAAGCCCCTGGTGTATTTTGGCCGTACCAACGTGTACGGGTGCAACATGTCATTAAGGAACATATATAAAGAAAAAACGTAATGCAAAAATAGACGAAAGCTATGCATTGTTTATTAAAAAGGGCTGTGATCAAAGTAGAACGATACAAATAATGCGATAAGTGGAAGGTTGGACTAGTTAACATGTCCGTTCCAGGGGAAAGCTGCGGAATAGTATGCGGAACAGGTATACTGCTCGTGATAGAGACCACCTGGGAGTTCCGTAATCTGGCATGGCTTGTCTGCTTCCCTGGTTCTTGCATCGTTTGTGCGGCAATTGAACTGCCGAACAGGCCTTCCGAAGGATGGAGTCCTGAAAGTGAGAGAAAATTAAAAAATCCGCAGCCCCTGGTATGGTTTAAGCCGTGTCTTGGGCGTGCCGTGATGGTGCCCCTCCCCCTGTACCCATGGTATCTCTAGAGCGTAGTTATGTACGCGAAGTACTAGCGTCGCCTTTTTGCGAGGGTTGGGGTTGGGGCCGCATTGCTACGCCTGCTTAGATCGTGCCAGGCGGTCTTGTTGTAGGTTACTCCGGGCGCACTTGACGGTGTCCGGTCGTTTAGTGGCCGGACTGGAGAACTACCTGGAGAGGCTGCTTTGTACTTCCGCTGCAAGGGCCGCAATTAACGGAGGGAGCGTTCGGCGTTTCCATTGACCGTAATTACTCCTCGAGGGCCTGGCATCTTGAGCTTAAGGTATGCGTAGTGCGGTACCGCATTGAACTTAGCGAGTGCGGTTCGCCCGAGCAGTGCGTGATAACCACTGTGAAACGGGACTATGTCAAAGATTAACTCCTCACTTCGGAAATTATCCGGAGATCCGAAGACCACTTCAAGTGTGACTGAGCCTGTACAGTTGGCCTCTACACCTGGTAATACGCCTTTAAAGGTCGTTTTGGTGGGCTTAATCCTCGAGGGATCTATGCCCATTTTCCGCACTGTATCCTGGTAAAGCAGGTTCAGGCTGCTGCCGCCGTCCATAAGGACTCTAGTGAGATGAAATCGGTCAATAATTGGATCTAGAACCAATGCGGTGAATCCGCCATGACGGATGCTAGTGGGATGGTCCCTTCGATCAAAGGTGATCGGGCAGGAGGACCATGGGTTGAACTTTGGGGCGACTGGCTCTACCGCGTATACGTCCCTTAACGCGTGCTTCCGCTCCCTTTTGGGGACGTGGGTTGCGTATATCATGTTCACCGTCCGCACTCGTGGGGGAAAACCCTTCTGTCCACTGTTGTTCGCGGTCGGGGCTCCTCGTCGTCATCGCTATGCAGCCCCTTGTCTTCATTTTTGGCGTTTAACTTGCCTGCCTGATTGAACACCCAACAATCCCTGTTGGTGTGATTGGCCGGCTTTTCGGGGTGCCATGTATCTGGCACAAGCGGTCGAGTATTCGGTCCAAACTGGACGGGCCCCTAGGATTCCTTTTGAATGGCTTTTTCCGCTGACCGGATTTAGAGCCTCTGAATCCGGCATTAACTGCCGTATCCTCAGCATTGTCGCCGTTAATGCGGCGCTTCTGCTTGTTGCGACGCGACCTGCCAATACTGTCCCTGGTGTCCGAATTACCAGGGTTCTTGGTCATATTGTTGCTACGAGCAAGCCAGCGGTCTTCTCCCGCGCAAAAGCGGGTCATGAGTGTCGTGACTGCTGCCATAGATTTCGGCTTTTCCTGTCCAAGGTGCCGGGCCAGCCACTCGTCACGGATATTGTGCTTGAAGGCTGCTAGGGCCTCAGCGCCCGGACAGTCGACTATTTGATTTTTCTTGGTTAGGAACCGTGTCCAGAATTGCCTGGCCGATTCCTCTGGCTGCTGAATTACGTGACTTAGGTCATCGGCGTCTGGGGATCGCACATAAGTGCCCTAGAAATTGTCGAGGAATGCGACTTCCAGGTCCTCCCAACAACTGATTGATCCTGTTGGCAAGCTGTTAAGCCAATGCCGAGCTGGTCCTTTAAGCTTGAGTGGGAGGTATTTGATGGCGTGGAAATCATCGCCGCGGGCCATGTGGATATGAAGGAGAGAATCCTCGATCCATACCATGGGATCTGTTGTGACATCATATGATTCAATGTTTACGGGTTTGAAACCCTCAAGGATTTGATGATCCATTATTTCGTCTGTAAAGCATAGTGGGTGTGCGGCGCCTCTGTACTGGGCTATATCATGACGTAGCTCCAATGAGCCTTGTCTACTGTGTTCGGCCCTGCCGAATTTGTGGCCGGCGTGACGGTTACCGTCTCGAGCCGTGGGGCGCCCACGCGATCCGTAGATCGATCTTGTTTGCCTTGCCTTGTCCTCCAACATGTCTCGTAAGTCCGGCGCATATTCCCGTGCCTTGGTACGGGGTGCGGCTTGAGTGGAGGGCCGAGAGGCCTCTCTGTCGCGGCCATGAGGTGGCCGGTCGGCCGCATCCAGTGCTTCCTCCTCTAATCGGGGTAGCAACCTGCGCTTTGGGTAGCTCTTGGAGGGGCGTTTGAGTTTATGCTCTTCGGCCGCAAGGACTTCAGTCCATCTGTCGACTAGCAAATCTTGATCAGCTCTAAGTTGTTGCTGTTTTTTCTTGAGGCTTCTTGCCGTGGCCATAAGCCTGCGTTGAAAATGCTCTTGCTCGACGGGATCCTCTGGCACGACGAATTCGTCGTCGTCGAGGCTTGCCTCGTCTTCGGAGGGAGGCATACAATTATCGGCCTCGACCTCTCTGTCTGCCGCTCTCTCATGAGGGTTGGTTTCTCCATCCTCCTGTGCTAAATCTTGCTGGAGGGGGTTTTCTTCGGCGCTTTCCGGAGTATTATTATCTCACGTGCTGGAATCACTGTATTTGTTTTGGCGGGATTTTGAGCGGCGCCGCTGACGCCGGCGCTTAGGCTGCTTCTTAGAGGGGTCATCCTCCGCTGTTCCATCGCCATCTCCCTCTTTTGGGGTGTCCACCATGTATATGTCATATGACGAGGTGGCTTTCCAGGGCCTAGTAGGCACTGGTTCTTCATCTTCTCCTTCATCGGCGTCCATACCGTCGATGTCTTCGGAGTCGAAGTCGAGCATGTCGGTTAAGTCGTCGACAGTGGCTACAAAGTGGGTGGTGGGTGGGCTTTGAATTTCTTCATCGTCCATACCCGACCGCCACGGTACCGAAGAGGCTAGCAAGGATGGAAGGGTGAGAGTGCGTATAATCCATGGACTCAACATTAGTCATAAAGAACTCACATACTTATTGCAAAAATCTACAAGTCATCAAAAACCTCGTCACTACGCGCATGCTCCTAGGGGGATAGATTGGTAGGAAAAGACCATCGCTCGTCCCCGACCGCCACTCATAAGGAAGACAATCAAATAACACCTCATGTTTCAAATTTGTTGCATAACTTTTACCATATGTGCATGCTACGGGACTTGCAAACTTCAACACAAGTATTTCTCAATTTCACAACTACTCAACTAGCACGACTTTGATATTATTACCTCCATATCTCAAAAACAATCATCAAGCATCAAACTTCTCTTAGTATTCAAAACACTCCTAAGAAAATTTTACTAACTTTGAATACCTAGCATATTAGGATTTTAAGCAAATTACCATGCTATTAAGACTCAAAATAATATAAGTGAGGCATGAGATATCAATAGTTTCTATAAAACAAATCCACCACCGTGCTCTAAAAGATATAAGTGAAGTACTAGAGCAAAAATATATAACTCAAAAGATATAAGCGAAGCGCATAGAGTATTCTAACAAATTCCAAATCATGTATGGCTCTCTAAAAAGGTGAGTATAGCAAGGATGATTGTGGTAAACTAAAAACCAAAGACTCAAATCATACAAGACGCTCCAAGCAAAACACATATCATGTGGCGAATAAAAATATAGCTCCAAGTAAAGTTACCGATAGAAGTACACGAAAGAGGGGATGCCTTCCGGGGCATCCCCAAGCTTTGGCTTTTAGGTGTCCTTAGATTATATTGGGGTTCCATGGGAATCCCCAAGCTTAGGCTCTTGCCACTCCTTGTTCCATAATCCATCAAATCTTTACCCAAAACTTGAAAACTTCACAACACAAAACTTAAAGTAGAAAATCTTGTGAGCTCCGTTAGCGAAACAAAACAAAAGACCACTTCAAGTTACTGTAATGAACTCATTCTTTATTTATATTGGTGTTATACCTACTGTATTCCAACTTCTCTATGGTTTATAAAATATTTTACTAGCCATAGATTCATCAAAATAAGCAAACAACACACGAAAAACAGAAGCTGTCAAAAACAGAACAGTCTGTAGTAATCTGTAGCTAGCGCAAGATCTGGAACCACAAATATTCTAAATAAATTGCAGGACGTGAGGAATTTATCTATTAATCAACTTCAAAAAGAATTAACTAAATATCACTTTCCAAATAAAAATGACAGCAGTTCTCGTGAGCGCTAAAGTTTCTGTTTTTTACAGCAAGTTCAACAAGACTTTCCCCAAGTCTTCCCAACGGTTCTACTTGGCACAAACACTAATTAAACACAAAAAACACAACCAAAACAGAGGCTAGATAAATTATTTATTACTAAACAGGAGCAAAAAGCAAGGAATAAAAATAAAATTGGGTGCCTCCCAACAAGCGCTATCGTTTAACGCCCCTAGCTAGGCATAACAAGCAAGAATAGATCTACGTATTGCCATCTTTGGTAGGCGATCCATAAGTGGCTCTCATAATAGATTCATAAGGTAATTTAATTTTCTTTCTATGAAATTGTTCCATGCCTTTCCTTAATGGAAATTGGGATCTAATATTTCCTTCCTTCATGTCAATAATTGCACCAATCGTTCTAAGGAAAGGTCTACCAAGAATAATAGGACATGAAGGATTGCAATCTATGTCAAGAACAATAAAATATACGGGCACATAATTCCTATTTGCAACAATAAGAACATCATTAATTCTTCCCATAGGTTTTTTAATAGTGGAATCCGCAAGGTGCAAGTTTAGAGAGCAATCATCAAAATCATGGAAACCTAACAAATCACACAAAGTCTTTGGAATCGTGGAAACACTAGCACCCAAATCACATAAAGCATAGCATTCATGATTTTTAATTTTAATTTTAATAGTTGGTTCCCACTCATCATAAAGTTTTCTAGGGATAGAAACTTCCAATACAAGTTTTTCTTCATAAGATTGCATCAAGGCATCAACGATATGTTTAGTAAACGCTTTATTTTGACTGTAAGCGTGAGGAGAATTTAGCACGGATTGCAACAAGGAAATACAATCAATAAAAGAGCAATTTTCATAGTTAAATTCCTTGAAATCCATAATAGTGGGTTTAGCAACATCTAGGGTTTTAATTTCTTAAATCCCACTTTTATCAAATTTAGCATCAAGATCAACAAATTCCGAATTCTTAGAACGCCTTCTAGGTAAAGGTGGATCATATTCAGTCCCATCATTATCAAGATTCATATTGCAAAACAAAGATTTAATAGGGGACACATCAATAACTTTTAGATCTTCATCTTTATTTTCATAGGAACTAGAAGAACACGCTCTTATAAAGGCATCTTTCTTAGCACGCATCCTAGCGGTTCTTTCTTTGCACTAATCAATGGAAATTCTCATGGCTTTGAGAGACTCATTGATATCATGCTTAGGTGGAATAGATCTAAGTTTCAAAGAATCAACATCAGGAGAAATTCTATCAATGTTCCTAGCCAAATCATCAATCTTAAGAAATTTTTCTTCAATCATAGCATTAAAATTCTTTCGCGAAGTAATAAATTCTTTAATATTAGATTCAAAATCAGAGGGCATCTTATTATAATTTCCATAATAATTGTTTTAGGAATTACCATAATTATTAGAGGCATTACTAGGATAAGGCCTAGAGTTGAAATTTCCTCTATACGTGTTGTTACCAAAATTGTTCCTACCAACAAAATTCACATCCATAGATCATTATTATTCTCAATCAAAGTAGACAAGGGCATATCATTAGGATCAGAAGAAACACTCTTATTAGCAAATAATTTCATAAGTTCATCCATCTTTCCACTCAAAACATTAATTTCTTCTATCGCATGCACCTTTTTATTAGTAGATCTTTCAGTATGCCATTGAGAATAATTAACCATAATATTATCTAGGAGTTTAGTAGCTTATCCTAAAGTGATTTCCATAAAAGTGCCTCCCACGGCCGAATCTAAAAGATTTCTAGAAGCAAAATTCAATCCGGCATAAAAATTCTGAACAATCATCCACAAATTTAAACAATGAGTAGGGCAATTACGTATCATTAATTTCATTCTCTCCCAAGCTTGTGCAACATGTTCATGATCAAGTTGCTTAAAATTCATAATATTGTTTCTAAGAGAGATGATCTTAGCGAGAGGAAAATACTTAGAGATAAAAGCATATTTGCACTTATTCCATGAATCAATACTATTTTTAGGCAAAGACAAAAACCAAGCTTTAGCACGATCTCTAAGCAAAAAAGGAAAAAGCTTCAATTTAACAATATCATTATCCACATCTTTCTTCTTTTGCATGTCACACAAATCAACGAAGCTATTTAGATGGGTAGCGGCATCTTCACTAGGAAGGTCGGAAAACGGATCTTTCATGACAAGATTCAGCAAAGCAGTATTAATTTCACAAGATTCAGCATCGGTAAGAGGATCAATCGGGGTGCTAATAAAATCATTGTTGTTGGTATTGGTGAAGTCACACAATTTAGTATTATCTTGAGCCAACGTGACAAGCAAGCAAACTAACACACAAACAAACAAAAAGCAAGCAGGCAAAAAGAGGCAAATAGAGAAAGAGAGGGAGGATAGAGAGAGAGGGCGAATAAAATGGCAAGGGCGAAGTGGGGGAGAGGAAAATGAGAGGCAAATGGAAAATAATATAATGCGGGAGATAAGGGTATGTGATGGGTACTTGGTATGTTGACTTTTGCGTAGGCCTCCCCGGCAACGGCACCAGAAATCCTTCTTGCTACCTCTTGAGCATTGTGTTGGTTTTCCTCGAAGAGGAAGGGATGATGTAGCAAAGTAGCGTAAGTATTTCCCTCAGTTTTTGAGAACCAAGGTATCAATCCAGTAGGAGGCTACGCGCGAGTCCCTCGTACCTGCACAAAACAAATAAATCCTCGCAACCAACGCGATAGGGGTTGTCAATCCGTGTAAGGCCACTTACGAGAGTGAGATCTGATAGATATGATAAGATAATATTTTTGGTATTTTTATGATAAAGATGCAAAGTAAAATAAATGCAAAGTAAATAGCAAAGGAAATAACTAAGTAGTAGGAGATTAATATGATGAAGATAGACCCGGGGGCCATAGGTTTCACTAGTGGCTTCTCTCGAGAGCATAAGTATTCTACGATGGGTGAAAAAATTACTGTTGAGCAATTGACAGAATTGAGCATAGTTATGAGAATATCTAGGTATGATCATGTATATAGGCATCACGTCCGAGACAAGTAGACCGACTTCTGCCTGCATCTACTACTATTACTCCATTCTTCGACCGCTATCCAGCATGTATCTAGAGTATTAAGTTAAAAATAGAGTAACTCTTTAAGCAAGATGACATGATGTAGAGGGATAGACTCATGCAATATGTAGACAACCCCATCTTGTTATCCTCGATGGCAACAATCTAGTATGTGCCTTGCTTCCCCTACTGTCACTGGGAAAGGACACCGCAAGATTGAACCCAAAGCTAAGCACTTCTCCCATTGCAAGAAAGATCAATCTAGTAGGCCAAACCAAACTGATAATTCGAAGAGACTTGCAAAGATAACCAATCATACATAAAAGAATTCAGAGAAGATTCAAATATTGTTCATAGATAGACTTGATCATAAACCCACAATTCATCGGTCTCAACAAACACACCGCAAAAAGAAGATTACATCGAATAGTTCTCCACAAGAGAGGGGGAGAACATTGTATTGAGATCCAAAAAGAGAGAAGAAGCCATCTAGCTAATAACTATGGACCCGTAGGTTTGAGGTAAACTACTCACACTTCATCGGAGGGGCTATGGTGTTGATGTAGAAGACCTCCGTAATCGATGCCCCCTCCGGCGGAGCTCCGGAACAGGCCCCAAGATGGGATCTTGTGGATACAGAAAGTTGCGGTGGTGGAATTAGGTTTTTGGCTCAGTATCTGATCGCTTGGGGGTACGTAGGTATATATAGGAGGAAGGAGTACGTCGGTGGAGCAACAGGGGGGCCCACGAGGGTGGAGGGCGCGCCTGGGGGGTAGGTGCGCCCCCTACATTGTGGCCTCCTCTTTTCTTTCTTGACGTAGGGTCCAAGTCTCCTGGGTCTTGTTCGTTGAGAAAATCACGTTCCCGAAGGTTTCATTCCGTTTGGACTCCATTTGTATTCCTTTTCTTCGAAACCCTAAAATAGGCAAAACAACAATTCTGGGTTGGGCCTCCGGTTAATAGGTTAGTCCCAAAAATAATATAAAAGTGGATAATAAAGCCCAATAATGTCCAAAACAGTAGATAATATAGCATGGAGCAATCAAAAATTATAGATACGTTGGAGACGTATCAGAGCGCGAAGAAAGATCGACTACATCAACTGTGTTGTGAAACGCCTACGCTTACGGTCTACGAGGGTACGTAGACACACTCTCCCCCTCTGGTTGCTATGCATCTCCATGGATAGATCATGCGTGTGCGTAGAATTTTTTTTCCATGCAATGTTTTCCAACGGCTACTGCTAAGAGCATAGCAGTAGCGGGCGTCCCGACCCGCGTTACTGGTAATGCTACCTTATCCTCTTCCTCGGCTCCTGACTCTCCCTCTCCTCTCATTTGCTCACTCTTCCTCTCTCACTGTCGTCGCATTGTCACCGTGCTCCTCCCGCCGTCGCCACATTGTCGCTGTCCTCCGAGCCCCGGCGCGCTCCTCCCTTGCATCGCCATCCCCCGAGCCTCGGCACCCCCCGACCGGTTCTCCTCCACGCCTCTGCCTCCACCCTAGGTGAGCACGCCCAGCCGCCACTGCCTTCTTCTCCCTCCTCCTCCAGCCGCCGCTGGCCCTCCTCCCTCCTCCGCCTCTCTCCTCCCTCCCGCCTCTCTCTCTAAACTTAGGCCATTTGAAAAATACAGTTTTTTAGGGTTTAGTAAAAAAATAGTAATAGAAAAAATGTAGTTTGTAGTTAATTGTATTTAGTTGGTAGAATTTGAAGAAATGTCATGTACTTGTTATATTCTGAACTTAGGGCATTTTATAGGGTTTAGTAAAAAAATAGTAATAGAAATTTTTACGTATAGAACATCTTGAATTATTGAAATGTATTGGAATGCTTTATGACAAATTTTTAGGTATTAAATTTAGTAATAGGAATTTCAGCAATCAAATTCTAAGTTATATTGTGAAATTAGGGCATTTTTCTATGGTTCAAGAAGTACACGGTAGGTAAAAAATCAAGGCATTTTTTTAGGGTTTAGGAAACAAATTGTATATAGTAGAAATTTTTATTTGGATCAAATTGGATATTTACTTGATAGCTTATAGGGTTTCACTAAGTCCTAAAATTAGCATAATAATGTATGGAAATATTTTGTTTTTGCAGAAATCAAGGAACCCCTACATCGTCCCCGTCACCGACCCGCTCCGACCTTGAGGTGAGACCAGCCAAATCCCCATGTTGTTGATGTCGATGATGATGTAGATGCTTTCATAGATGTAGTATAGTAGTAGATGAGTAGTTGTGGCAATGTGATGAAGCTAGTTTTTTTTTTGAGATAGTATTTGTGAGGCTACTCCCTGTTATATGCACTTCTGTTTCATTATCAATGCAGAGAACACCTCTGAGTGGCCTATGTTTTGCCGGAGTGTTGATTAATTTCCGTTCTTGCAAATTTCAGGCGCTCAATATGTCCTTTTTAGCAAAATCATGCCAGATATTTTCGTGAATTTTAGCATGGCTTGTGCTAGCATGTAGGAAATATCGAGTGCCTTGGATTTTTTGGAAAGAGAATTAAACGACATTTTGGGCTGACTTTAAGTCTGTCGGGGCTCCATACATAACAGTCAAAAAATAGTGAGGGAGAGTGTCCACCATATATGAGAGAAGAACAATCTCGACTGTTGTCGTGAGGGCTACTTCTTCTTCATTCGCAGGTGCTAGACATTTAGGTGTAATGCACTTTCGAATGAAAGAAGGAGCTTCCATCACTGATAGTCGCAAACTTTAGAGAGGAAGAAGGATCCCGACTATTGTCGTGGGGGTCACTTCTCCTTCGCTCCCGTGTGTAGACATTTTGGTGTAATGCACTCGGGAACGAAGGGAGGAGCTACCATCACCGACCGTCGAATATATACACCACATGAGCTGAGAGTTTTCATGAAAAGACCCGACGGACCGATAGTCAACCCATGATGAATAATAATGATCTAATTTAATTTTTGTAGTACATATATTGAATTTCAGAACTTTAATATTTGAATCAGTCCCCTTACGAAACTTTTGTTATTGGGTTAGCCATACACTTGACATGTTTCTAGAGATTCACATGGCATCATCAAATGATACAAGTCTTGGATAAGAATCTACAACGCACTAGAACGCCCTTGTTGACGATTCTTTACTGTGACAACATCCAGGGTTCCTCGAATAATGCGATATCTCACACCGGGTAAATCCTTAACCCTTCCACCTCTTACTAATACTACAGAATGTTCTTGTAAATTATGGCCAATACCAGGTATATAAGTGATACGTCTCCAACGTATCTATAATTTTTGATTGCTCCATGCTACTATATATTCTGTTTTGGATGTTTAATGGGCTTATTTATACACTTATATTATTTTTGGGACTAACCTATTAACCGGAGGCCCAGCCCAAATTGTTGTTTTTTGCCTATTTCAGTGTTTCGCAGAAAAAGAATATCAAACGGAGTCCAAACGGAATGAAACCTTCGGGAGCGTGATTTTAGGAACAAACGTGATCTAGAGGACTTGGAGTGGACGTCAAGCAACCATCAAGGAGGCCACGAGGCAGGGGGCGCGCATACCCCCTGGGCGCGCCCTCCACCCTCGTGGCTCTACCGACCTACTTCTTCCTCCTATATATACCTACGTACCCCGAAAACATCGAGGAGCACCACGAAAACCTAATTCCACCGCCGCAACATTCTGTACCCGTGAGATCCCATCTTGGGGCCTTTTCTAGCGCTCAGCCGGAGGGGGCATTGATCACGGAGGGCTTGTACATCAACACCATAGCCTCTCCAATGATGTGTGAGTAGTTTACCTCAGACCTTCGGGTCCATAGTTATTAGTTAGATGGCTTCTTCTCTCTCTTTGGATCTCAATACAAAGTTCTCCTCGATTCTCTTGGAGTTCTATTCGATGTAATCTTCTTTTGTGGTGTGTTTGTCGAGATCCGATGAATTGTGGGTTTATGATCAAGATTATCTATGAATAATATTTGAATCTTCTCTGAATTCTTTTATGTATGATTGGTTATCTTTGCAAGTCTCTTTGAATTATCAGTTTGGTTTGGCCTACTAGATTGATCTTTCTTGCAATGGGAGAAGTGCTTAGCTTTGGGTTCAATCTTGCGGTGCTCGATCCCAGTGACAGTAGGGGAAACGACACGTATTGTATTGTTGCCAACGAGGATAAAAAGATGGGGTTTATATCATATTGTATGAGTTTATCCCTCTACATCATGTCATCTTGCTTAAAGTGTTACTCCGTTCTTATGAATTTAATACTCTAGATACATGCTGGATAGCAGTCGATGTGTGGAGTAATAGTAGTAGATGCAGGTAGGAGTCGGTCTACTTGTCACGGACGTGATGCCTATATACATGATCGTACCTAGATATTCTCATAACTATGCTCAATTCTATCAATTGCTCGACAGTAATTTGTTCACCCAGCGTAATACTTATGCTATCTTGAGAGAAGCCACTAGTGAAACCTATGGCCTCGGGTCTATCTTCCATCATATTAATCTCCCGTCAACTAGCTATTTCTGGCACCATTTATTTTGCAATCTTTACTTTCAATCTACATCATAAAAATACCAAAAATATTTATCTTATTATTATTATCACTATCAGATCTCACTCTTGCAAGTGGCCGTCAAGGGATTGACAACCCCTTTATTGTGTTGGTTGCGAGGTTCTTATTTGTTTGTGTAGGTATGAGGTGACTCGCACGTGGTCTCCTACTGGATTGATACCTTGGTTCTCAAAAACTGAGGGAAATACTTACGCTGCTTTGCTGCATCACCCTTTCCTCTTCAAGGGAAAACCAACGCATGCTCAAGAGGTAGCAAGAAGGATTTCTGGCGCCGTTGCCGGGGAGATCTACGCCAAGTCAAGACATACCAAGTACCCATCACAACTCTTACCCTTCGCATTACATTATTTGCCATTTGCCTCTCATTTTCCTCTCACCCACTTCACCCTTGCCGTTTTATTTTCTCTCTTTCTCGTTCGCCTCTTTTTCCTTCCTGCCTTCTGTGTGCTCATTATTTTTGCAATTTGTTGCCTTCATGTCTGAAACTGGGGAGGTTATCATTGATAAGGATAATAATATGGAAAACTTTGATGCTATTGATGATCCTCTTGAAAATCCTACTATTTTACACACTAAAAGGTTTCGGATTGGTAGCAGTAATATTATTGGGATGGGAGTTATTCAAGATTTCTTTACTTGTGCCGGTTCTTTGCCCACCATGAGCGGGTGTATTCTTCATAAAACTAGTAGTCTCGCGGATGCTATATCTTTGCTCATAGTTGAACTTGAAAGACAATTTTTACATATGCATCCTTCCATACAAAGGATTTTCCTAGAATTTTCTAATATTGAGCATTCTTCTGTTAAGTGAGCAACGACCATCTTTTTAGCTCATGAGTTCAGATTTATAATAAAAGAGGCCAATGAAATTTTTGTGCATTATAGGGTGGATGCCGGCCGTCCTCCCATAGAAGCAATCCCTTTTTATCAAGAAGACATTATGCGCTTACGATCCTTAGATCATGTTGCTTTTAATGAAAACCTTAGAAAAAGGTTCCTACCGATGTTCTTGTTGATAGGGTCTCTGAATTTAATGATAATTTTGCTATCCAGAATAATGGGCTGGGTTTTTCCCTTGAACAAAGACTCATGACTTTTTGCCAAAAGAATGCTTATAATGATGAATTGGTTGTGCAATATGAGGGGCCAAAGGAGGAACCAATACCTCCCGAGCTTGATCTTGGGGACTTTTGTCCCATTAAATTTACCCCTTTTGATTACTTTTGATTGCCACAAAGGAAACTTGCTGCTGGACGTAGGGAGTATGAGATGAGTTTTCGCGATTTACCTTATCATTCATGGCAATACCTAGATCTATCCTCGCTTTTATGCCTAGCTAGGGGCGTTAAACGATAGCGCTTGTTGGGAGGCAACCCAATTTTATTTATATTCCTTGCTTTTTGTTCCTGTTTAGTAATAAATAAATAATTTATCTAGCCTCTGTTTTGGTTGTGTTTTTTGTGTTTAATTAGTGTTTGTGCCAAGTAGAACCGTTGGGAAGACTTGGGGAAAGTCTTTTTGATCTTGCTGTAAAAAACAGAAACTTTAGCGCTCGCGAGAATTGCTTCCATTTTTTATTGGAGAGTGATATTTAGTTAATTATTTTTTAAGATGATTAATAGATAAATTCCTCACGTCCATCAATTTATTTTAGAATTTTTGGGGTTCCAGAAGTATGTGTTTGATACAGATTACTACAGACTGTTCTGTTTTTGACAGATTCTGTTTTTCGTGTGTTGTTTGCTTATTTTGATGAATCTATGGCTAGTAACGGAGTTTATAAACCATAGAAAAGTTGGAATACAGTAGGTTTGATACCAATATAAATAAATAATGAGTTCATTACAGTACCTTGAAGTGGTGTTTTGTTTTCTTTTGCTAACGGAGCTCGCGAGATTTTCTGTTAAGTTTTGTGTTGTGAAGTTTTCAAGTTTTGGGTAAAGATTTGATGGATTATCGAACAAGGAGTGGCAAGAGCCTAAGATTGGGGATGCCCAAGGCACCCCAAGGTAAAATCCAAGGACGCCAAAAATCCTAAGCTTGGGGATGCCCCGGAAGGCATCCCCCCTTTTGTCTTCGTTCATCGGTAACTTTACTTGGAGCTATATTTTTATTCACCACATGATATGTGTTTTGCTTGGAGCGTCTTGTATGATTTGAGTCTTTGCTTTTTAGTTTAACACAATCATCCTTGCTGTACACACCTTTTGAGAGAGACACACATGAATCAGAATTTATTAGAATACTCTATGTGCTTCACTTATATCTTTTGAGCTATATAGTTTTTGCTCTAGTGCTTCACTTATATCTTTTAGAGCACAGTGGTGGTTTCATTTTATAGAAATAATGGATCTCTCATGCTTAACTTATATTATTTTGAGAGTCCTTTAGAACATCATGGTAATTTGCTTTTGATATTATAAGAAACTTTCATATAAGTGCATTGAATACTAAGAGAAGTTTGATACTTGATGATTGTTTTGAGATATGGAGATAGTGATATTAAAGTTATGCTAGTTGAGTAGTTGTGAATTTGAGAAATACTTGTGTTGAAGTTTGCAAGTCCCGTAGCATGCATGTATGGTAACCGTTGTGTAACAAATTTGAAACATGAGGTGTTATTTGATTGTCTTCCTTATGAGTGGCGGTCGGGGACAAGCGATGGTCTTTTCCTACCAATCTATCCCCCTAGGAGCATGCGCGTAATACTTGGTTTTTGATGACTTGTAGATTTTTGCAATAAGTATGTGAGTTCTTTACGACTAATGTTGAGTCCATGGATTATACGCACTCTCACCCTTCCATCATTGCTAGCCTCTTCGGTACCATGCAATGCCGTTTCTCACCATGAGAGTTGGTGCAAACTTCACCGGTGCATCCAAACCCCGTGATACGATACGCTCTATAACACATAAACCTCCTTATATCTTCCTCAAAACAGCCACCATACCTACCTATTATGGCATTTCCATAACCATTCCGAGATATATTGCCATGCAACTTTCCACCATTCCATTTATTATGACACGCATCATCATTGTCATGTTGTCTTGCATGATCATGTAGTTGACATCATATTTGTGGCAAAGCCACCATTCATAATTCTTTCATACATGTCACTCATGAGTCATCGCACATCCCGGTACACCATCGAAGGCATTCATATAGAGTCATATCTTGTTCTAGTATCGAGTTGTAATCATTGAGTTGTAAATAAATAAATAGAAGTGTGATGATCATCATTAATAGAGCATTGTCCCCAAAAAAAGAAGAAGAGAAAGGCCAAATAAAAAAGGAAGGCCCAAAAAAGGGCCAATGCTACTATCCTTTTTCCACACTTGTGCTTCAAAGTAGCACCATGATCTTTATGATAGAGAGTCTCTTGTTTTGTCATTTTCATATACTAGTGGGAAATTTTCATTATAGAACTTGGCTTGTATATTCCAACAATGGGTCTCCTCAAGTGCCCTAGGCCTTCGTGAGCAAGCAAGTGATACGTCTCCAACGTATCTATAATTTTTGATTGTTCCATGCTATATTATATTCTGTTTTGGATATTATTGGGCTTTATTATACACTTTTATTATTTTTGGGACTAACCTATTAACCGGAGGCCCAGCCTAGAATTGCTGTTTTTTTGCCTATTTTAGGGTTTCGCAGAAAAAGAATATCAAACGGAGTCCAAACGTAATGAAACCTTCGGGAACGTGATTTTCAGAACGAACATGAACCAGAAGACTTGGGTAGGGGGCACGCCTACCCCCCCCCCAGGCGCGCCCCCCACCCTCGTGGGCCCCCTGTTGCTCCACCGACGTACTCCTTCCTCCTACATATACCTACGTACCCCCAAACTACCAGATACGGAGCCAAAACCCTAATTCCACCGCCATAACTTTCTGTATCCACGAGATCCCATCTTGGGGCCTTTTCCGGAGCTCAGCCGGAGGGGGCATCGATCACGGAGGGCTTCTACATCAACACCATAGCCCCTCCAATGAAGTGTGAGTAGTTTACTTCAGACCTACAGGTCCATAGTTATTAGCTAGATGGCTTCTTCTCTCTTTTTGGATCTCAATACAAAGTTCTCCCCCTCTCTTGTGGAGATCTATTCGATGTAATCTTCATTTGCGGTGTGTTTGTTGAGACCGATGAATTGTGGGTTTATGATCAAGTTTATCTATGAACAATATTTGAATCTTCTCTGAATTCTTTTATGTATGATTGGTTATCTTTGCAAGTCTCTTCGAATTATCAGTTTGGTTTGGCCTACTAGATTGATCTTTCTTGCAATGGGAGAAGTGCTTAGCTTTGGGTTCAATCTTGCGGTGTCCTTTCCCAGTGACAGTAGGGGCAACAAGGCACGTATTGTATTGTTGCCATCGAGGATAACAAGATGGGGTTTATATCATATTGCATGAGTTTATCCCTCTACATCATGTCATCTTGCTTAAAGCGTTACTCTGTTCTCTTGAACTTAATACTCTAGATGCATGCTGGATAGCAGTCGATGTGTGGAGTAATAGTAGTAGATGCTGGCAGGAGTCAGTCTACTTGTCTCGGACGTGATGCCTATATACATGATCATACCTAGATATTCTCATAACTATGCTCAATTTTGTTAATTGCTCAACGGTAATTTGTTCACCCACCTTAAATACTTATGCTCTTGAGAGAAGCCACTAGTGAAACCTATGGCCCCCAGGTCTATCTTCTATCATATTAATCTTCCAATACTTAGTTATTTCCTTTGCCATTTATTTTACTTTGCATCTTTATCATAAAAATACCAAAAATATTATCTTATCATATCTATCAGATCTCACTCTCGTAAGTGACCATGTAGGGATTGACAACCCCTTATCGCGTTGGTTGCGAGGATTTATTTGTTTGTGTAGTTGCGAGGGACTCGTGCACGACCTCCTACTAGATTGAGACCTTGGTTCTCAAAAACTGAGGGAAATACTTACGCTACTTTGCTACATCACCCTTTCCTCTTCAAGGGAAAACCAACGCAGTGCTCAAGAGGTAGCAAGAAGGATTACTGGCGCCGTTGCCGGGGAGGTTCGTGCAAGACAAGTCAAGATTTGACTCCCGACAACGAGTGATTTGTGGCGCTGTTGCAAGTCAAGACATACCAAGTGCCCATCACAAACCCTTATCTCCCGTATTACATTATTTGCCATTTTCCTCTCGTTTTCCTCTCCCGCACTTCACCCTTGCCGTTTTATTCGCCCTCTCTCTCCATCCTCCCTCTCTTTCTCTATTTGCCTCCTTTTGCCCGTTTGGCCGTTTCTTGTTCGCTTGTGTGTTGGATTGCTTGCGTGTCATTATGGCTAGTCCCCTATCTTCTCCATTGTCTCCCGAAAATGAAGTTCTTAATTTTAAGCAAAGGGAAGGAGAAAACCTAAAAGACGCTTGGTATAGAATTTGCAATGCTCAAAATAGATCTACCAGGAAGCAATCTACTTCTATTCTTCTCCGCAATTTTTATGTAGGTGCTATTCCTTGGCACAGATATGTCCTTGATACCATTGTCGGAGGGAATTTCTTGGGTAGCCACATTTTCGATTCCTATAATGCTATGATAGATTTGTTTGGCTCATCCCCTCTTTTGGTTAATGGAACTATGTTAAGTTTGGAGCATGTAATGCAAAAACTTGAAATTATTGAAAATAAAGTTGCTACCGTTGAGTTAATTTAAAATTTCGATAAAAAGATCCACAACCAAATTACCCAATATGGATCTAAAGTAGGAGTAACTTTGAAAATATTAAAGAGAAGGAACCTATAGTTAATGAAAGAATAAATCATGATTCCACTAGAATCGATAAACTTGAGGGTATCATTACCAACTTGGGAACCACTTTTTCTTCCGTAAAGAATACTCCAAGTCCTTCAACTAAAATTGCCAAGCTTATGTATGTTCCTAAAAATAAGGGTGAATCCTCTAGCACATAAACTGCGGATCTCAAATCTATAAGTATTCATCCTAATCTTTTTGCTATCATTAAGGAACCATTTACTATTAATGATTTTTTTTATCTTGTGCCAAGAAGTTTGATTATTGATAAAACGAAAGAAACTCCTAAAGGTGAAAGATGTCTCATTAAAGAACTACCGACTAAAGATACCTAGATCTATCCTTGCTTTTATGCCTAGCTAGGGGCGTTAAACGATAGCGCTTGTTGGGAGGCAACCCAATTTTATTTTTATTCCTTGATTTTTTCTCCTGTTTAGTAATAAATAATTTATCTAGCCTCTTTTTTGGTTGTGTTTTTTGTGTTTAATTAGTGTTTGTGCCAAGTAGAACCATTGGGAAGACTTGGGGAAAGTCTTTTTAATCTTGCTGTAAAAAACAGAAACTTTAGCGCTCACGAGAATTGCTGCCATTTTTATTTGGAAAACGATATTTAGTTAATTCTTTTTGCAGATGATTAATAGATAAATTCCTCACGTCCATAAATTTATTTTAGAATTTTTGGAGTTCCAGATCTTGCGTTAGCTACAGATTACTACAGACTGTTCTGTTTTTGACAGATTTTGTTTTTTCGTGTGTTGTTTGCTTATTTTGATGAATCTATGGCTAGTAAAATAGTTTATAAACCATAGAGAAGTTGGAATACAGTAGGTTTAACAAAAATATAAATAAATAATGAGTTCATTACAGTACCTTGAAGTGGTGTTTTGTTTTCTTTCGCTAACGGAGCTCACGAGATTTTCTAAAGTTTTGTGTTGTGAAGTTTTCAAGTTTTGGGTAAAAGATTTGATGGATTGTGGAACAAGGAGTGGAAAGAGTAAGCTTTGGGATGCCCATGGCACCCCAAGATAATATAAGGACACCTAAAAGCCAAAGCTTGGGGATGCCCCGGAAGGCATCCCCTCTTTCGTCTACTTCCATCGGTAACTTTACTTGGAGCTATATTTTTATTTACCACATGATATGTGTTTTACTTGGAGCGTCTTGTATTATTTGAGTCTTTATTTGTTAGTTTTCCACAATAAACCTTGCTGTACACACCTTTTGAGAGAGAGACACATGATTCGGAAATTGTTAGAATACTCTATGTGCTTCACTTATATCTTTTGAGTTATATAGTTTTTGCTCTAGTGCTTCACTTATATCTTTTAGAGCACGTCGGTGGATTTGTTTTATAGAAACTATTGTTCTCTCATGCTTGTCTTAGATTATTTTGAGAGTCCTACAAAACAGCATGGTAATTTTCTTTAATTGTGTTAGGCATTCAAGATTAATAAAAAAATTCTTATGAGTGTGTTGAATACTATGAGAAGTTTGATATTTGATAATTGTTTTGAGATATGGAGATGGTAATATTAGAGTCATGCTAGTCGAGTAGTTGTGAATTTGAGAAATACTTGTGTTAAAGTTTGTGATTCCCGTAGCATGCACGTATGGTGAACCGTTATGTGATGAAGTTGGAGCATGATTTATTTATTGATTGTCTTCCTTATGAGTGGCGGTAGGGGACGAGCGATGGTATTTTCCTACCAATCTATCCCCCTAGGAGCATGCGCGTAATACTTTGCTTTGATAACTTGTAGATTTTTGCAATAAGTATATGAGTTCTTTATAACTAAGGTTGAGTACATGGATCATACGCACTTTTCTTCCTTCCACCATTGCTAGCCTCTCTAATACCGCGCACCTTTCGCCGGTATCATACACCCACCATATACCTTCCTCAAAATAGCCACCATACCTACCTATCATGGCATTTCCATAGCCATTCCGAGGTATATTGCCATGCAACTTTCCACCGTTCCATTTACTATGGCACGCTCCATCATTGTCATATTGCTTTGCATGATCATGTAGTTGACATTGTATTTGTGGCAAAGCCACCGTTCATAATTCTTTCATACATGTCACTCTTGATTCATTGCATATCCCGGTACACCGCCGGAGGCATTCACATAGAGTCATATTTTGTTCTAAGTATTGAGTTGTAATTGTTGAGTTGTAAGTAAATAAAAGTGTGATGATCATCATTTTTAGAGCATTGTCCCAAGTGAGCTGTAGCGACCCGACCTCAGATGGTCAAGTCTCTGTGCTTCAGTGTCATCCCTGGATCGGTAATGCTGACACACACAGTACTCGAAGGATTTATAACAGAGTAGCAATCACACACTATTACATCGAATGTCTCCAAAGAGAACTTATTACAATAATATGGCTTAAGGCCATCTAATGCGATAACAGCGGAAGGCTTGGAAGATAAGGTGAGTCCATCAACTCCAACGGCATAGTTGAGTTGCACGGCAACGACCTAACGAACCTTACTCCTCGTTTGAAAAGTCTGCAACATAATATGTTGCAGCCCGAAAACGGGTCAGCACATGGAATATGCTGGCAATATAACACAGTAGAGCAGAAACAGAATAATGCTATCACTACATGCATATATGGCTGGTGGAAAGCTGTATGGTTGTAGTTTTGCGAAAAGCCAATTTTTCCCTACAACAACGGAATAGATTTTAATTTACTATCATGGTGGTTGAAACATCATTGAGAAGGTATCCCCAACTCAATCCCAATTAAAGTGAATTAACATCCCAGCAGTATTATTAAGCATGGTGAGATACATGTGATAACCCAAGTACTATATACTCAAGAATTGTCCATAAACGGGGACACGGCTAACCATGATTAGATTGTACACTCTGCAGAGGTTTGCGCACTTTTCCCCACAAGACTCGATCGCCTCCGTTGGATTTCTCGCACTACATGGTGTTTGAGAAACGGATGACCGAGACACAGTCTTTCAGAAACGTTAACTCTCTACTCCGGGTAGACCATACCAAACCTACAAAACCCACTACCTGCTGATCTACCTCTTCAAGAGCTTCACGTAACTTACTCAACTATGCTAGAGCCCATAATAGCTTGTGGATGCACACGGAAGTTTCTAGCATGAATCATCTCAGTTCCCTTTGAGCCTGGGTGGTGGTCCATAGGAAGATCACACGGGTACCCCGGGATTTCCAAAAAAACAGACAACACTGGGTTCCCCGGGTGCCTCAATCCACCTAGTTGTTTGATTAAGTTGCCACCTTAAGTTGAACCATTAATTAACAATCTCACATCTGACATGAATTTCACTCAAACACAAACCACGTCTACGAGCATAGCATAGCAATATAAGCAATACGTAGAAGTAACTCCCAAGGGTTTGAATATAACAGGGCAATAGGTTCTACCTCAGCAACTACTTACCAACCCACAAGTTAATGACATCTAATCATGCAATGTTTGAGGATTGGAACTAATGCATAAAAACTGGGTAATAATGGGATATGATCAAAGTGTTACTTGCCTTGCTGACGATCCGCGAATCCTAGAGACTCGTAGTAACACGCTTCGCACTCCGGGAATTCTATCGCAAGCAAACAATAACATACATAAGTAACAAGCAACGATGCATAAGCAAAACTCAAATAAGAGAGGTTGACCAGAAAGTTCAAATTAAGAACTCCGGTTCGCAAAAAGAATCAAAACAAACGGAGCAACGAAACTCAAACGGCGAAAGAAAGAAGCTTCATTTACTAATCTGAAACTAGGTCAAATTTTACAGTAGGAAAACTTGTTTGAGTTGGTTAAACGGAAAGAGGGTTTCGAGACGAAACTCCAGGCGCTTGAATCGCCTAATTCCGTTAAGCGAGCGAAAAGATAAACAGAAACTAAGATCGGATTAGAAATCACGATCGGAAAAATCGCGGAATAAATCCGATAAAAGAAAACTCATGAACAGACTAACGAATGAGCGTTCGTTAAATGTAACTAACGGGCGAAAATCGTTCGTTAAAACGAACGTACGGACGAACGTCCGCTAACTGGAAGAACCGAGAAAAACCGGCGAATTCGAAAAAAAAACGGATCTAGGGTTTTCAAAAAAAACGAACAGTTTTTATAAAAAAAAGCCCGCGGCGGGGCGCGGTGGCTACCTCCGACGAGAGTGCTCCAGCGAGGCGGGGCAGCGGCTCGCGAGGGCGGCGGGGCTTGGCATCGGCGGCGGGGCTAGGCGGCGGTTGCGGCGGCGAGCGCGGGCGGCGGCGGCTGCGGGCGGCAGGGTTGGCGGCGGTGGTGGTGGTGTTGGGGGCGGGGGTGGCGGCGTATATAAAGGGGCGGGGGCGGCGACTTGGAGGAGGGGGCAAGGCGCGGCGGAGGCGGAGTCCAACTCGGACTCTGGTCCGAGTGGCGGCGGCGGTGGCGGCGCGCCGCAGGAGCTGGCGGCCTGGCGCGGCTGGGCCTTAGGCCGAGTCGGCGCGGAACCTCTTTTTTTTAACTTCGCCGACCGAAATAAAATCCTAGAAAAAAATAAATAAAAACCTAAAAAAATGCCAAAACAATTTTTCGCCGTCTAAATAAAATATTTAGAACAAGATGAACATTTTCTTGGCCCTAAAATGCAATTTTGAAAAACATGCAATTTTTCTAATGCAAATAAAATCCGAATAAAATCCAATAAAAATCAATTTAATGATTTTAATATTTTTCCTCCAATATTTCATTTATTTTGGAGAAGTCATATTATCTCCTCTCTTTAATTTTTAATGTGAAATATTTTTTGGAGAGAAATAATTAAAATCAAATCCTCTTTTCATTATTTGATAAAAGAATCAAATATGAAGACCAGGAAATCCCCAACTCTCTCTGAGGGTCCTTGAGCTGCTTAGGATTTCGAGGATTACGGAATGGAAAAGCAATAAAACATGATATGCATGGATGATCTATGTATAACATTCCAAATTGAAAATATGTATAACCTACCCCCCTTAAGATGAATCTCGCCCTCGAGATTCGGGTTGGCTAGAAAATAGGTATGGGTGGTCCTTGCGGAGATCATCCTCTCGTTCCCAGGTAGCTTCATCCTCGGTATGGTGGTTCCACTGAACTTTACAAAACTTGATAACCTTACTGCGGGTGACTCTGCTGGCAAACTCAAGAATCTTAACTGGCTTCTCCTCGTAAGTCAAATCACTGTCCAACTGAATCGCCTCCAAGGGTACTGTATCTCTTAATGGTATTTCTGCCATCTCAGCATGACACTTCTTCAGTTGTGAAACGTGGAACACATCCTGGACTCCTGACAATCCCTCAGGTAACTCCAACTTGTAGGCGACTTCTCCCATCCGTTCCAAAATGCGATACGGTCCTACAAATCTCGGGGCTAACTTTCCTTTTAACTCTAAAACGTTTCACTCCTCGCAAGGGCGATACTCGCAGATATGCTCTATCTCCAATTTCGTAGGTTACCTCCTTGCGTTTTGAGTTTGCGTAACTCTTCTGCCTGGACTGAGCAATCTTCAGTCGGTCTCGGATCAGTTTTACCTTCTCCTCATATTCTTTAATCAAGTTTGGTCCAAACAACTATCGGTCTCCTACCTCATCCCACATCAACGGTGTTCTGCACCTGCGTCCATACAGGGCTTCAAACGGTGCCATCTTCAAGCTGGCTTGGTAGCTATTATTGTATGAGAACTCTGCATACGGCAAATTGTCATCCCAACTAGATCCATAATCTAGCGCACTGGCTCTCAACATGTCCTCCAAAATTTGATTGACTCTCTCAGTCTGTCCATCTGTCTGCGGGTGAAACGCTGTACTGAACTCCAATCTCGTTCCCAAAGTCTGGTGTAACTGATGCCAAAACTTTGAAGTAAACTGTGTTCCTCGATCCGATACGATGGTCCTCGGAACTCCATGCAGACATATGATCCTGGACATATAGATCTTGGCCAACTTTGCACTTGTATAGGTGGTTTTCACTGGGATGAAGTGAGCTAATTTGGTCAAACGATCAACTACTACCCATATGGAATCATATCCTGCTTTAGTCCTGGGTAATCCGATGATAAAGTCCATGCCAAGTTTATCCCACTTCCATTCGGGTATCGGCATAGGCTATAACAGTCCTGCTAGCTTCTTATGTTCTGCCTTAACTCTCTGGCATACATCACATACGGCTACATACTCGGCAATATCCTTCTTCATACCAGTCCACCAGAAACGTTCCTTCAAATCCAAATACATCTTGGTGTTTCCGGGGTGTATCGAGTATGGTGAGTCATGGGCCTCTTGAAGTATTAACTTCCTGATCTCCTGGTTGTTGGGCACATAAACTCGGTCCTCAAACCATAGGGTATCGTGCTCATCCTCACGAAAACCTTTGGCCTTTCCTTTGCCCATCTTCTCCTTTATCTCGGCAATCTCTTTATCATCTTTCTGAGCTTCCAGAATCTTGTCCAGCAATGTCGACTGAACCTCCATTGTGGCAATGAACCTTCTAGGTACAATCTCTAACCGAAGTTCCATGATGTCCTTTGCTAATTCCTTCGGCAGTCCTTTACTTTCAAGGATATTAGCATAACTCTTCCGACTCAATGCATCTGCTACGGCATTGGCCTTTCCTAGATGATAGTGTAGCTTCATGTCATAATCCTTTATAAGCTCCAACCATCTCCTCTGCCTAAGGTTCAGCTCCTTCTGGGTGAAGATGTACTTCAAACTCTTGTGATCCGTGTACACATCACAACGGTTTCCAATAAGGTAATGTCTCCAAGTCTTCAACGCATGCACTACGGCTGCTAGCTCCAAATCATGTGTGGCATAATTCAACTCATGAGGTTTTAGTTGTCGTGAGGCATACGAAACAACTCTTCTGTCCTGCATAAGCACACATCCAAGTCCTAAGCGAGAGGCGTCGCAATACACTTGGAACTCCTTATGTATATCTGGCAGTACTAGCACTGGGGCTGTAGTCAAACGTTTCTTCAACTCCTGGAAACTTTCTTCACAATCTTCTGTCCATTTAAACTTGGTATCCTTCTTCAACAGTTCAGTCATTGGTTTTGCAATCTTGGAAAAATTCTCAATGAATCTCCGGTAGTATCATGCGAGTCCAAGAAAACTGCGGATCTCGCTAACTGAGGTGGGTGCCAACCATTCAGTGACTGACTAAACCTTGCTAGGGTCTACTGCTATACCTTCTCCTGATATAACATGTCCAAGGAATCTGACTTCCTTCAGCCAAAACTCGCATTTGCTAAACTTAGCATACAACTGGTGTTCCCTGAGCTTCTCGAGAACTAAACGCAAATGCTCTTTGTGCTCCTCCTCGTTCTTCGAGTATACCATGATATCATCAATAAACACCACAACAAACTTGTCCAAATACTCCATGAACACCTTGTTCATCATGCTCATGAAATAGGCAGGGGCGTTAGTCAGTCCAAACGACATGACCGTGTACTCATATAATCCATATCGCGTTGTGAATGCCGTCTTTGGTATGTCCTTCTCTCGTATCTTCAACTGATGATACCCCGATCGCAAGTCGATCTTCGAAAACACTTTAGCTCCTTGCAACTGATCAAACAAATCATTGATCATCGGCAGGGGGTACTTGTTCTTAATCATCGCTTCATTCAATGCTCGATAATCAACAACCATCCTCAGGGATTTATCCTTCTTCTCAACCAAAAGTACTGGGGCTCCCCAAGGTGATGAACTTATTCGGATATATCCTTTCTCCAATAACTCCTTGATCTGTTTCTTAATTTCTTCCAGATCATTTGCGGGCATCCGATAGGGTCTCTTGGATATTGGTCCTGTTCCTGGTAACAACTCTATCAAAAACTCAATATCTCTGTCCGGTGGCATGCCTGGTAACTCCTCTGGGAAAACATCCGGGTAATCCTTCATTACAGGCATTTCCTCCTGAATAACTCCCGTAAGGGCATTCACTTGACCCCTCCTAGGCACATGCCTAGATACATACTTAATCCTTTTTCCTTCCGGGGTGGTGAGATAAATCGACTTACTAGCACTGTCAATGCTTCCTCCAAACTTTGACATCCAGTCCATACCCAATATCACATCCAATCCTTGTGACTCCAAGATAATAAGGTCGGACGGAAAAACATGTGTACCAATGGTTAAGGGTATCTGGTCACACCATCAGCTAGCCATATACTCTGCTCTGGGTGAACTCACTAAAAGAGGGGTCCTAAGGGTTTGGGTTGGTAGTTTAAACTTATCCACGAATCCCCTTGATATGTATGAATGCGATGCACCAATATCGAAAAGAACAAGAGCGGTAAATGACTTAACCAAAAACTTACCTATTACCGCGTCCGGCTGCTCTTCAACCTCCTCCACGTTAACGTGGTTCACTTGTCCTTTGTTGATTGGATTGGGCTTCTTCCCAGTGCTTCCATTTCCATTTCCATTCCTTCCTTCGGGGCAATCATTGGCATAGTGCCCTGTCTTCCCGCACTTAAAACAGGTAACCTGACTTAAGTCTCTTTTGGCGGGAGTGGACGGGTTGGAGCAGTTCTGATTGTTGTTAGCTCCGTTCCCATTCCCATTCTTAGCACCACTGTGGTTATGTGATCCTCCTCCAGTGTGGTTGTGACCTCCATGGTTGTGAACAAGTCCTCCCGTGTTCGGGGTTAGGCGAGGCTTCTGCTGAGCTCCTGAGTTATACTTCCCTTGTCCATACTTTCTCTTGCGGCTCTCAATCTGCTGTTGTTTCCCTTCAATTATAAGAGCCTTATCTACCAACTCCTGGTAGTTGTTGAAGGTTGCTACCATCAACTGCATGCTCATCTCATCATTCAGCCCTTCCATAAACTTCTCCTGCTCCGCGGCATCTGTGGCCACATCATCAGGGGCGTAGCGAGATAACTTGCTAAACTCATCCACGTACTAAGCCACAGTACGGTTCCCCTGGCGTAAGTTGCGGAACTCCCGCTTCTTCATTTGCATAGCTCCAGTGGAGACATGGGTTGTGCGGAAAGCTTGCTGAAACTGGTCCCAAGTGACATTGGCTATAGGAAAAGTGGTTGTGTAATTCTCCCACCATGAGGCTGCTGGTCCATCCAATTGATGTGCGGCAAAGCGCACCTTCTCAGCATCTGTGCAACCTGCGGTGTTCAACTCCCTTCCAATTCGGCGTAGCCAATCATCAGCAACTATAGGCTCGGTGCTACTGGAAAACACCGGCGGCTGTAACCTTAGAAAATGGGCTAGGTTGTCCACTGGCGGTGGGTTGTTGTTGTTGTTGTTGTTGCCCTGGTTCTGAACTAGCAATTGCATCAAGGCATTCTGCTGCTGGATCAACTGGGTGAGCTCCGGCGGGAAGGCAAAACCGGTGTCACGTCTCGGAGGCATCTGAGGGGTTTAGATGGGAGAGATTTAGAATAGAAGAGGTCTAATGAGAAAACACTATCCATATGCACATGAGACAAACACAATCATTTCACTCAATCAATCAAGCAAGGGCATATAAAGGGTCTAGAACTATCGCAAAAGTGCTCACTACTACTATATACATGGGGGAAATACTACTAATATATGGTAGTCATCTAGAAATTTTGATCGGTGGAAGACTCCATGATGTCTGCTCTAGCTTCGTCTTCAAAGTCATCATCACTAGGGTTGGAGTCGGTGTCGTCGATGATGATGTAGTCCTCGGGGCGTATTTCCTTGGGTTCTTCTTCTTCTATTGGTGCTGGTCCTCCCATGAATACTCTGATCTTCTTGACTAAGTTGTCATTCTTCTCCAGTAGGGTCTTGATTTCCTCCTCATATCCATCGCGGGTAAACTTGAGTTCTTCCTCCAGCTCGATGATCCTAGTCTTCGCCTTCTTCAAGTCCATCATGTCCGCACACATCTGGTTCTCCTGACGTCGAATGTGCTGGTTTAACTCCTGGATGAAAGCTGCAATGGATCTATCCTTCTTAGTGCTGATTACTTCCCATTGCTTGTCTCGGCACCCACATATTTGGTAAATAGTGTCCTTAAGCTCCCTGTTGTAAACTTCTCCAATGCGTCCCATGGTGATGTGAGCTGCCATACTCTTTCCTAAACTCCAGGTTGGTGAGTCAAAGGAAAATTCTATGGGTTTAGAAGTTGGCGAGAACGTCCTTCCTGGAACTTGTACTTGAATCATCCAGCGCTCCTCTTCAGGTAAAGTGGCATTGTACGTCCCGGTGAAGCTTGGTATTCCAATGTTCAAGTACCTAGTGACTTCCTTCAAGTGGCGTCCAAAAGGTGTGTCTTCATCCGATTGTGCAAACTTGTTCTTCATCTCCGTCATCCTAAAGAGTAGAAAGTGGAGAGGAGTCAGAAATGAGAAGAGAAGTGTGACCTAGGGTTTATCTTAGGGGTCGTGTCCTACACTCAGCGTGTGCTCTGATACCATCTTGTAGCGACCCGACCTCAGATGGTCAAGTCTCTGTGCTTCAGTGTCATCCCTGGATCGGTAATGCTGACACACACAGTACTCGAAGGATTTATAACAGAGTAGAAATCACACACTATTACATCGAATGTCTCCAAAGAGAACTTATTACAATAATATGGCTTAAGGCCATCTAATGCGATAACAGCGGAAGGCTTGGAAGATAAGGTGAGTCCATCAACTCCAACGGCATAGCTGAGCTGCACGGCAACGACCTAACAAACCTTACTCCTCGTCTGAAAAGTCTGCAACATAATACGTTGCAGCCCGAAAATGGGTCAGCACATGGAATATGCTGGCAATATAACATAGTAGAGCAGAAACAGAATAATGCTATCACTACATGGATATATGGCTGGTGGAAAGCTGTATGGTTGTAGTTTTGCGAAAAGCCAATTTTTCCCTACAACAACGGAATAGATTTTAATTTACTATCATGGTGGTTGAAACATCATTGAGAAGGTATCCCCAACTCAATCCCAATTAAAGTGAATTAACATCCCAACAGTATTAATTAAGCATGGTGAGATACATGTGATAACCCAAGTACTAGATACTCAAAAATTGTCCATAACCGGGGACACGGCTAACCATGATTAGATTGTACACTCTGCAGAGGTTTGCGCTCTTTTCCCCACAAGACTCGATCGCCTCCGTTGGATTTCTCGCACTACATGGTGTTTGAGAAACGGATGACCGAGACATAGTCTTTCAGAAACGTTAACTCTCTACTCCGGGTAGACCATACCAAACCTACAAAACCCACTACCTGCTGATCTACCTCTTCAAGAGCTTCACGTAACTTACTCAACTATGCTAGAGCCCATAATAGCTTGTGGCTGCACACGGAAGTTTCTAGCATGAATCATCTCAGTTCCCTTTGAGCCTGGGTGGCGGTCCATAGGAAGATCACACGGGTACCCCGGGATTTCCAAAAAAATAGACAACACTGGGTTCCCCAGGTGCCTCAATCCACCCAGTTGTTTGATTAAGTTTCCACCTTAAGTTGAACCATTAATTAACAATCTCACATCTGACATGAATTTCACTCAAACCCAAACCACGTCTACGAGCATAGCATAGCAATAAGCAATACGTAGAAGTAACTCCCAAGGGTTTGAATGTAACAGGGCAAAAGGTTCTACCTCAGCAACTACTTCCCAACCCACAAGTTAATGACATCCTAATCATGCAATGTTTGAGGATTGGAACTAATGCATAAAAACTGGGTAATAATGGGATATGATCAAAGTGTTACTTGCCTTGCTGACGATCCACGAATCCTAGAGACTCGTAGTAACACGCTTCGCACTCCGGGAATTCTATCGCAAGCAAAACAATAACATACATAAGTAACAAGCACCGATGCACAAGCAAAACTCAAATAAGAGAGGTTGACAAGAAAGTTCAAATTAAGAACACCGGTTCGCAAAAAGAATCAAAACAAACGGAGCAACGAAACTCAAACGGCAAAAGAAAGAAGCTTCGTTTATTAATCTGAAACTAGGTCAAATTTTACAGTAGCAAAACTTGTTTGAGTTGGTTAAACGGAAAGAGGGTTTCGAGACGAAACTCCAGGCGCTTGAATCGCCTGATTCCGTTAAACGAGCGAAAAGATAAACAAAAACTAAGATCGGATTAGAAATCACGATCGGAAAAATCGCGAAATAAATCCGATAAAACAAAACTCACGAACAGACTAACGAATGAGCGTTCGTTAGCTGTAACTAACGCGCGAAAACCGTTCGTTAAAATGAACGTACGAACGAACGTCCGCTAACTGGAAGAACCGAGAAAAACCGGTGAATCCGAAAAAAAACGGATCTAGGGTTTTCAAAAAAACCGAACAGTTTTTATAAAAAAACCGGCGGCGGGGCGCGGTGGCTACCTCCGGCGAGAGGGCTCCAGCGAGGCGGGGCAGCGGCTCGCGAGGGCGGCAGGGCTTGGCGGCGGCGGGGGGGCTAGGCGGCGGCGGCTGCGGCGACGAGCGCGGGCGGCGGCGGCGGCTGCGGGCGGCAGGGTTGGCGGCGGCGGTGGTGGTATTGGGGGCGGGGGTGGCGGCTTATATAAATGGGCAAGGGCGGCGACTTGGAGGAGGGGGCAAGGCGCGGCGGAGGCCGAGTCCAACTCGGACTCCGGTCCGAGTGGCGGCGGCCTGGCGCGGCTGGGCCTTAGGCCCAGTCGGCGCGGAACCTCTTTTTTTAAAAAAAAACTTCGCCGACCGAAATAAAATCCTAGAAAAAAATAAATAAAAACCTAAAAAAATGCCAAAACAATTTTTCACCGTCTAAATAAAATATTCAGAACAAGATGAACATTTTCTTGGCCCTAAAATGCAATTTTGAAAAACATGCAATTTTTCTAATGCAAATAAAATCCGAATAAAATCCAATAAAAATCAATTTAATGATTTTAATATTTTTCCTCCAATATTTCATTTATTTTGGAGAAGCCATATTATCTCCTCTCTTTAATTTTTAATGTGAAATATTTTTCGGAGAGAAATAATTAAAATCAAATCCTCTTTTCATTATTTGATAAAAGAATCAAATATGAAGACCGGGAAATCCCCAACTCTCTCCGAGGGTCCTTGAGCTGCTTAGGATTTCGAGGATTATGGGACGGAAAAGCAATAAAACATGATATGCATGGATGATCTATGTATAACATGCCAAATTGAAAATTTGGGATGTTACAATAACATTCCAAATTAAAATTTTGGGATGTTACACCTTCTCTGAATTCTTTTATGTATGATTGGTTATCTTTGCAAGTCTCTTCGAATTATCAGTTTGGTTTGGCCTACTAGATTGATCTTTCTTGCAATGGGAGAAGTGCTTAGCTTTGGGTTCAATCTTGCGGTGTCCTTTCCCAGTGACAGTAGGGGAAGCAAGGCACATACTAGATTGTTGCCATCGAGGATAACAAGATGGGGTTGTCTACATATTGCATGAGTCTATCCCTCTACATCATGTCATCTTGCTTAAAGAGTTACTCTATTTTTAACTTAATACTCTAGATACATGCTGGATAGCGGTCGAAGAATGGAGTAATAGTAGTAGATGCAGGCAGAAGTCGGTCTACTTGTCTCGGACGTGATGCCTATATACATGATCATACCTAGATATTCTCATAACTATGCTCAATTCTGTCAATTGCTCAACAGTAATTTGTTCACCCACCGTAGAATACTTATGCTCTTGAGAGAAGCCACTAGTGAACCTATGGCCCACAGGTCTCTTTCTCATCATATCAATCTCCATCACTTTACTATTGCTTTGCTTTTACTTTGCTTTTACTTTACTTACTTTTCATCTCTATACCAAAAATACCAAAAAAATATTATTTATCATCTCTATCAGATCTCACTTTCGTAAGTGACCGTGAAGGGATTGACAACCCCTAAGCGCGTTGGTTGCGTTGAGCTATTAGTTTTGTGTAGGTACGAGGGACTCGAGCGTAGCCTCCTACTGGATTGATACCTTGGTTCTCAAAAACTGAGGGAAATACTTAAGCTACTTTGTTGCATCATCCCTTCCTCTTCGAGGAAATCCAACGCAGTGCTCAAGAGGTAGCAAGAAGAATTTCTGGCGCCGTTGCCGGGGAGTCTGCGCAAAAGTCAACATACCAAGTATCCATCACAATCCCTATCTCCCGCATTACATTATTTGCCATTTGCCTCTCGTTTTCCTCTCCCCCACTTCACCCTTGCCGTTTTATTCGCCCTCTCTCTCTATCCTCCCTCTCTATTTGCCTCTTTTGCCCGTTTGCTCTTGTTTGCTCTTGTGTTGGATTGCTTGTTTGTCGCGATGGCTCAAGATAATACTAAATTGTGTGACTTCACCAATACCAACAATAATGATTTCCTTAGCACTCCAATTGCTCCTCTTACCAATGCTGAATCTTGTAAAATTAATACTGCTTTGTTGAATCTTGTCATGAAAGATCCGTTCTCCGGCCTTCCTAGTGAAGATGCCGCTACACATCTTAATAGCTTCGTTGATTTGTGTGACATGCAAAAGAAAAAAGATGTCGATAATGATATTGTTAAATTGAAGCTATTTCCTTTTTCGCTTAGAGATCGTGCTAAAGCTTGGTTTTCATCTTTGCCTAAAAATAGTATTGATTCATGGAACAAGTGCAAAGATGCTTTTATCTCTAAGTATTTTCCTCCCGCTAAGATCATCTCTCTTAGAAACGATATTATGAATTTTAAACAACTTGATCATGAACATGTTGCACAAGCTTGGGAGATAATGAAATTAATGACACGTAATTGCCCTACTCATGGTCTGAATTTGTGGATGATTATACAAAAATTTTATGCCGGATTGAATTTTGCTTCTAGAAATCTTTTAGATTCGGCTGCGGGAGGCACTTTTACTGAAATCACTTTAGGAGAAGGTACTAAACTCCTAGATAATATTATGGTTAATTATTCTCAATGACATACTGAAAGATCTACTAAAAAGGTGCATGCGATAGAAGAAATTAATGTTTTGAGTGGAAAGATGGATGAACTTATGAAATTATTTTCTAATAAGAGTGTTTCTTCTGATCCTAATGATGTGCCCTTGTCTACTTTGATTGAGAATAATAATGAATCTATGGATGTGAATTTTTTTGGTAGGAACAATTTTGGTAACAACGCATATAGAGGAAATTTCAATCCTAGGCCTTACCCTAGTAATCCCTCTAATAATTATGGTAATTCCTACAACAATTCTTATGGAAATTATAATAAGATTCCCTCTGATTTTGAATCTAATATTAAAGAATTTATTTCTTCGCAAAAGAATTTTAATGCTATGATCGAAGAAAAATTACTTAAGATTGATGATTTGGCTAGGAACGTTGATAGAATTGCTCTTGATGTTGATTCTTTGAAACTTAGATCTATTCCACCTAAGCATGATATCAATGAGTCTCTCAAAGCCATGAGAATTTCCATTGACGAGTGCAAAGAAAGAACCGCTAGGATGCGTGCTAAGAAAGATGCCTTTATAAAAGCGTGTTCTTCTAATTCCTATGAAAATAATGATGAAGATCTAAAAGTTATTGATGTGTCCCCTATTAAATCTTTGTTTTGCAATATGAATCTTGATAATGGTGGGACTGAATATGATTCACCTTTACCTAGAAGGTGTTCTAAGAATTCGGAATTTGTTGATCTTGATGCTAAATTTGATAAAAGTGGGATTGAAGAAATTAAAACCCTAGATGTTGCTAAACCCACTATTATGGATTTCAAGGAATTTAACTATGAAAATTACTCTTTGATTGATTGTATTTCCTTGTTGCAATCCGTGCTAAAATCTCCTCACGCTTATAGTCAAAATAAAGCATTTACTAAACATATCGTTGGTGCCTTGATGCAATCTTATGAAGAAAAACTTGAATTGGAAGTTTCTATCCCTAGAAAACTTTATGATGAGTGGGAACCAACTATTAAAATTAAAATTAAAAATTATTATTTTTATGCTTTGTGTGATTTGGGTGCTAGTGTCTCTACTATTCCCAAAACTTTGTGTGATTTACTAGATTTCCGTGATTTTGATGATTGCTCTCTAAACTTGCATCTTGCGGATTCCACTATTAAGAAACCTATGGGAAGAATTAATGATGTTCTTATTGTTGCTAATAGGAATTATGTTCTCATAGATTTTATCGTTCTTGATATAGATTGCAATCCTTCTTGCCCTATTATTCTTGGTAGACCTTTCCTTAGAACGGTTGGTGCAATTATTGATATGAAGGAAGGGAATATTAGATTTCAATTTCCACTAAAAAGGGCATGGAACACTTACCTAGAAAGAAAATAAAATTACCATATGAATCTATCATGAGAGCCACTTATGGATTGCCTACCAAAGATGGCAATACCTAGATCTATTCTTGCTTGTTATGCCTAGCTAGGGGCGTTAAACGATAGCGCTTGTTGGGAGGCAACCCAATTTTATTTTTATTCCTTGCTTTTTGCTCCCGTTTAGTAATAAATAAATTATCTAGACTCTGTTTTGGTTGTGTTTTTTGTGTTTAATTAGTGTTTGTGCCAAGTAGAACCGTTGGGAAGAATGGGAAAGTCTTGTTGAACTTGCTGTATAAAACAGAAACTTTAGCGCTCACGAGAACTGCTGTCATTTTTATTTGGAAAGTGATATTTATTTAATTATTTTTTAAGATGATTAATATATAAATTACTCACGTCCAGCAATTTATTTTAGAATTTTTGGGGTTCCATATCTTGCGCTAGCTACAGATTACTACAGACTGTTCTTTTTTGACAGATTCTGTTTTTCGTGTGTTGTTTGCTTATTTTGATGAATCTATGGCTAGTAAAATAGTTTATAATCCATAGAGAAGTTGGAATACAGTAGGTTTAACACCAATATAAATAAAGAATGAGTTCATTACATTACCTTGAAGTGTTCTTTTGTTTTCTTTCGTAACGGAGCTCACGAGTTTTCTACCTTAAGTTTTGTGTTCTGAAGTTTTCAAGTTTTGGGTAAAGATTTGATGGATTATGGAACAAGGAGTGGAAAGAGCCTAAGCTTGGGGATGCCCATGGCACCCCCAAGATAATCTAAGGCACCTAAAAGCCAAAGCTTGGGGATGCCCCGGAAGGCATCCCCTCATTCGTCTACTTATATCGGTAACTTCACTTGGGGCTATATTTTTATTCACCACATGATATGTGTTTTGCTTGGAGCGTCTTTTATGATTTGAGTCTTTGCTTATTAGTTTAACACAATCATCCTTGCTGTACACACCTTTTGAGAGAGCCATACATGATTTGGAATTTGATAGAATACTCTATGTACTTCACTTATATCTTTTGAGCTTTATAGTTTTGCTCTAGTGCTTCACTTATATCTTTTAGAGCACGGTGGTGGATTTGTTTTATAGAAACTATTGATCTCTCATGATTCACTTAGATTATTTTGAGAGTCTTAATAGCATGGTAATTTGCTTTAAATCCTAATATGCTTGGTATGCAAGAATAATAATAAAACTTTCGTATGAGTGTGTTGAATACTAAGAAGAAATTGATGCTTGATAATTGTTTTGAGATATGAGGATGGTGATATTAGAGTCATGCTAGTTGAGTAGTTGTGAATTTGAGAAATTCTTGTGTTAAAGTTTGTTATTCCCATAGCATGCACGTATGGTGAACCGTTATGTGATGAAGTCGGAGCATGATTTATTTATTGACTGTCTTCCTTATGAGTGGCGGTCGGGGACGAGCGATGGTGTTTTCCTACCAATCTATCGCCCTAGGAGCATGCGCGTAATACTTTGCTTTGATAACTTCTAGATTTTTGCAATAAGTATATGAGTTCTTTATGACTAATGTTGAGTCCATGGATTATACGCACTTTCCTTCCTTCCACCATTGCTAGCCTCTCTAATACCGCACGCTTTTCGCCAGTATCATACACCCACCAAATACCTTCCTCAAAACAGCGACCATACCTACCTATCATGTCATTTCCATAGCTATTCTGAGATATATTGCCATGCAACTTTCCACCGTTCCGTTCATTATGACACGCTCCATCATTGTCATATTGCTAGCATGATCATGTAGTTGACATCGTATTTGTGGCAAAGCCACGTTCATAATTCTTTCATACATGTCACTCTTGATTCATTGCACATCCCGGTACACCGCCGGAGGCATTCATATAGAGTCATATTTTGTTCTAAGAATCGAGTTGTAATTCATGAGTTGTAAGTAAATAAAAGTGTGATGATCATCATTATTAGAGCATTGTTCCAGTGGGGAAAGGATGATGGAGACTATGATTCCCCCACAAGTCGGGATGAGACTCCGGACAAAAAAAAGAGGCCATAAAAAAGGAGAAAGGCCCAAATAAAAAGAAAAAAATAAGAGAAAAAGAGAGAAGGCACAATGTTACTATCCTTTTACCACACTTGTGCTTCAAAGTAGCACCATGATCTTCATGATAGAGAATATCTCATTATGTCACTTTCATATACTAGTGGGAATTTTTCATTATAGAACTTGGCTTGTATATTCCAATGATGGGCTTCCTCAAAATGCCCTAGGTCTTCATGAGCAAGCGAGTTGGATGTACACCCACTTGGTTTCTTTTGAGCTTTCATATACTTATAGCTCTGGTGCATCCGTTGCATGGCAATCCCTACTCACTCACATTGATATCTATTGATGGGCATCTCCACAGCCCGTTGATACGCCTAGTTGATGTGAGACTATCTTCTCCCTTTTGTCTTCTCCACAACCACCATTCTATTCCACCTATAGTGCTATATCCATGGCTCACGCTCATGTATTGCATGAAGATAGAAAAGGTTTTGAAAATGTCAAAAGTATGAAACAATTGCTTGGCTTGCAATCGGGGTTGTGCATGATTTAAATACTTTGTGTGGTGAAGATAGAGCATAGCCAGACTATATGATTTTGTAGGGATAGCTTTCTTTGGCCATGATATTTTGAGAAGACATAATTGCTTTGTTAGTATGCTTGAAGTATTATTATTTTTATATCAATATGAAATTTTGTCTTGAATCTTTCAAATCTGAATATTCATACCACAATTAAGAAGATTTACATTGAAATTATGCCAAGTAGCACTCCGCATCAAAAATTCTGTTTTTATCATTTACCTACTCGAGGACGAGCAGGAATTAAGCTTGGGGATGCTTGATACGTCTCCAACATATCTATAATTTTTGATTTCTCCATGCTATATTATCTACTGTTTTAGACATTATTGGGCCTTATTTTCCACTTTTATATTATTTTTGGGACTAACCTATTAACCGGAGGCCCAACCCAGAATTGCTGTTTTTTGCCTGTTTTAGGTATTCGAAGAAAAGGAATATCAAACGGAGTCCAAACGGAATGAAACCTTCGGAAACATGATTTTCTCATCAGATAAGATCTAGGAGACTTGGACCCTCCGTCAAGAAAGCCACGAGGTGCTCACGAGGGTAGGCCCCCCCCTAGGGCGCGCCCCCGTGCCTCGTGGCCCCTCGAAGCTCCACCGACGTACTTCTTCCTCCTATATATATCCATGTACCCCAAACGATTGGGGATGGAGCCAAAAACCTAATTCCACCGCCGCAACTTTCTGTATCCATGAGATGCCATCTTGGGGCCTGTTCCGGAGCTCCGCCGGAGGAGGCATCGATCACGGAGGGTTTCTACATCATCATCCAAGCCCCTCCGATGAAGTGTGAGTAGTTTACTTCAGACCTACGAGTCCATAGCTAGATGGCTTCTTCTCTCTTTTTGGATCTCAATACAATGTTCTCCCCCTCTCTCGTGGAGATCTATTCGATGTAATGTTCCTTTTGTGGTGTGTTTGTTGAGACCGATGAATTGTGGGTTTACAATCAAGTCTATCTATGAATAATATTTGAATCTTCTCTGAATTCTTTTATGTATGATTGGTTATCTTTGCAAGTCTCTTCGAATTATCAGTTTGGTTTGGCCAACTAGATTGGTTGTTCTTGCCATGGGAGAAGTGCTTAGCTTTGGGTTCAATCTTCCGGTGTCCTTTCCCTGTGACAGAAGGGGCAGCAAGGCATGTATTGTATTGTTGCCATCGAGGATAACAAGATGGGGTTTTTATCATATTGCATGAAACTATCCCTCTACATCATGTCATCTTGCTTAAGGCGTTACTCTATTTTTAACTTAATACTCTAGATGCATGCTGGATAGCGGTCGATGAGTGGAGTAATAGTAGTAGATGCAGAATCGTTTCGGTCTACTTGTCTCGGACATGATGCCTATATACATGATCATACCTAGATATTCTCATAACTATGCTCAATTCTGCCAATTGCTCAACAGTAATTTGTTCACCCACCATAGAATACTTATGCTCTTGAGAGAAGCCACTAGTGAAACCTATGCCCCCCGGGTCTCTTTCTCATCATATCAATCTCCATCACTTTACTATTGCTTTGCTTTTACTTTGCTTTTACTTTATTTACTTTGCATCTCTATACCAAAAATACCAAAAAAATATTGTTTATCATCTCTATCAGATCTCACTTTCCTAAGTGACCGTGAAGGGATTGACAACCCCTAAGCGCGTTGGTTGCGTTGAGCTATTGTTCTTGTGTAGGTACGAGGGACTCGAGCGTAGCCTCCTACTGGATTGATACCTTGGTTCTCAAAAACTGAGGGAAATACTTACGCTACTTTGCTGTATCATCCCTTCCTCTTCGAGGAAATACAACGCAGTGCTCAAGAGGTAGCAATGGTCTCCTCCGTCACGGAGGAGAACATCAAAAAGTTACGGGAAGCCGGATACTTGGCCGCGGATATCGCGCACCGGTTGCCAAATGCGGGGCAGATCGTCCCCACGCCCGAACCCCATGAGAGGGTAGTTTTTCTTACCCATTTCGTCCGTGGACTGGGATTTCCTCTCCACCCGTTTGTCCGCGGGCTCATGTTCTACTACGGGCTGGATTTTCATGATCTGGCCCCCTATTTCATCCTCAACATATCGGCCTATGGCTGAAAACCTTCAATGTCAAACTGAAGGTGGTGGGTGGCCAGCAAGCAGATTGCGGAGGCACCTTGGTGGGCAAGATGCCTAATGTCACCTGGCTCGAGGGCACCTACGTGGATACCATAAGCAATCCGGTTGGTTCCACATCACTGAGCCGCGTGACTCCAACTGGGTGGCGGCCCCCAAATTTCGATCTAGAATCCCCACGCGGCTCACCTCCTGGAAAAAGAAGGGCCTGTCTTGGGGTTCCGCGGTAGAGCTGACCGGACTCCAGACCTGCATCCAGAACATGACGAACAAGAAAATCAAGCTTGTCAACGTGGTCCAGGTTATGCTCTTCCGCCAGATCCTTCCATGCCAGCGACAGGTATTTGTTTTGTGGGAGTTCGACTCGGCCAAGCACCAGACGCTGCGAGAGCTCTATGACACGACACACGAGGACGTCTGGAGGGTGCTGTTCAAGGGTGTCGAGATGCCTCCCTCCCTCGCCGAGGACCGTGGACTCAGCGCAAAGCGCCGCGCCCATCCGGTAGGCTTTTATATCTCTCAGGGTATTTATTTGCCCTGGTTTAGTTATGTGCTGGATCTGAGCTTTCATGTCATCAACAGGACTGGATGGAGACAGCGGAGCAGCTTGATTTCCCAGCCCCCCTGCCTGAAGATCCTGCAGACGCTCTTCTAACGAAGATGCTGACTCCGGCACCTTACGAGGTGCCGAAAAAGAAGGCCAAGAAGAAGGCCACAGGGACCCGAAAGGGTCTCCGGTGCAAGGTTACATCGGGCTCATCGTCCGATGACTCCGACACACACTCATCCCACGGAAACGAGGAGGAGGAGAAAAGCTCTCCCCCCCAGCCGGGGGAGACAAGAAAAGGAAGGCCGACCCATCTGGGGAGGCCGAAGGGTCCAAGAAGGGAAAGACCCTCCCTCCGGACTGTGCGACGATGGCCGCCGACAGCGGCGATGAGTGGCTACCTAAGGACAAGCCCCTGGCGAAGTCATAAGTGTCCGGACACCATAGTACTTCATGGTATGTTTTATTGTACTGCCTTTCCTCATGCCGAACATGATTATGCAGTCCGTACTGAGCTCATCTCGACGTACCCCCGTCGAGCGGCTCTTTGGACTCATCGGATATGAACAACGGTTCTCCTCCGACGGCTTCCACCCCTCGCCCTTCAGACAATGCCGAGGTGGTGTCTCAAAAGGCACCGAGCCAAGGGGAGGTGATCCTGGGGGCGCCTCATGGCGACCTCCCGGACCTTGGGTACCAAGGGAGCAAGGCTCCTATAGGCTTTGAGTTCGGGCCCCAGCCGGACACTGCGTTGGAACCTTCGATGGTTCCGGATTCCGGCAGGCGGTCCCTCATTAAGGGGGCCAACCATTCGTGTCGTTGTCCTCTGTCCAACCAGAGGCACCGGACACCCTGCTAGAAGCGCTTCGCAGTGCTTCCATCGCAGAAGAGCACCGCACTATCATGAGTGCGGTGGTCGAGAAGGTTCAGTCTGCCAAAAATGGACTGACCGAAGCTTGCGCCAGCCTCCTAACAGGCTTTGAGGTAAGCATTCAAAATATAAGAAAATATTACCGCATAGATAGTAGCCCCTGATGCTCTGTTCGGCGTTCGTGAAGAAAAGCTGAATAGAGTATCAAATGATAACTTGGGAGTCTAATTAGAGTATGTCTATGTGTATGTGCAGGCTTCACTGTTGGCCGCTGCCGCATGTACTGCGGAGGTCTCTGCACTGAAGCAGGACCTGAAGCGGTCCGAGGACGAGCTAGGCCTTACCAAGAGGCAGCTTGAAGAGAGCAAAGGTAAGATATACCCCTGTCTATATAGTTAAAAAGAAGTTCGGGTGTAAAGTAATAGGATCATCATGAATTTGTCAGGGGCCACGACCGAGGTGGAGACCCTGAGGAAGGCGTTGTCCGAGGTCGAAGACAAAGCGGCCAAAGAACGCATGGAACGGGAGAAGCAAGAAGCCCGGGTAGGCGAGGTGCAGCAAGAGCTCGAGGCTCTTGCCAAAAAGCACGAGTCCTTGGAGCTTGACTCTAAGACACGAGAGTCCGAGCTCGCGCAGGCGCTTGGAAGCGTCCGGAGTGCCAAGGCCGAAGCCCACAAGGCCCTCCAGGAGATTGACGCGGTGAGGAAGATAGCAGAGGGTAAGCCATTCTTTATGCAAAGCAAGCACGTGAAGGAGACTTTCCTTTTTCTTACCCGAGTTTGGAGCTCTCCAGGAGCATTTGCAGATCTTCCCCGCAGTGTACTGGACGCCGCGGAGTTTTACCGAGCTGAGGAGGGGAGCTCAACGGAGAAGTTGTTCTGGTCTCAGTATACTGGGACCGAACACCCCGTGTCCTTGAGCGACCAGCTGAAGTAGTTGGTCGAACTTCACAAGGCGGCCGAGCAGGCCATGAGGGGCCTTATAGTCCGGATGTGGTCTGGCGAGCCCCTGTCCGACAGCTACTTCGGTCTGGTGAGGTGCCTTGTGGAAGCCTGCACACGGCTTGAAGTCATCAAGCGGTCCGTTTGCATTGAAGGTGCACGCATGGCTTTTGCCTGGGCGAAGGTGCACTGGGCGAAGCTGGACGCCGTGAAGCTGGTGAAGGAGGGGCCGCCGGAGGGCAAGGAGCATTGCTGCCCTGAGAATTACTATGAGAGCGTCCTGAAGGGTTCCCGCTTAGTGGCAGATGAGTGTGCCAAGGATGTAATTTTTGAATGAACATGCCCATGTGATCCTGTAATATGGAACGAGTTCTTTTGCGCCATGCGACCCTTTCTTAATTTAAAATATTACCTTCTGTGCGACTGTTTATAAAATCTGAGAGTTGGCCAGTCGTCGGCTTCTACCCCCATGTAACTAGTACTAGGGTGTTCAGGGTAAATCTGAACACTCTTTACCCCAATTTTGGGTCCTTCAAGGGAGGTGTTCAGCGCAACGAACCAGGAAATCGGACAATAATGCTTTATCACTCTCACTTAGCCATAGAAGTCTATGATTTTAAATTTTTGGTGAACCCCTGGTATTCGGAGGGCCGAATTTGGGGCGCTATACACGCCTAAGCCAGACAAGGCCGACTCCTTGCCCGAAGCGGAAAAAAAAGTATTTAAGGACTTGAGACCTCTCAAACAGCGACCAGTCTCTCGCCTTATCATGACAGTCAGTTTTTGGCTTTCTCTACTGAGGTGCTCATCCGGAAGAACTGGGACACAATCGCAGTAGTTCTCCCACCGCTACCTTAGCCGATATAGCGGAACGTAAGGTACCAAAGCATGGGAGCCGGGCAACCCAACATTTGACCAAAGACATGATTCGGAGCTGATGCATATAATGCTATAAGTTTGGGGTGCCGCACTGTCGAAAGTGTTCGGACTTCTTGCGCCGTACTATGGGGCAAACGAGAGCCCCTGGCATACTGACCGTACCCGAACGTGCGGGTGCAGATTGTCGTAAATGGACATGTAAGAGAAAGAGAAAAACTTAAATAATGCAATGATAGATTAATGATATGCATTGTTATTTGAATAATACGTCGAAGCGTACTGGTACAAGTAGTGCAATAAGCATAAGGTAGGACAATTCGAAATGTCCTATCACAGGGCAAGCTACGCATAAATAGTGAAAAACGGGTATATCAAGTATTACTAGAGACCACCTGGCGGTTCCTGTGTTCATCTTAGCTTCTTGCCGCCTTGGTTGTTGCTTCTGGAATGTGTCCGGCAATCGAACTGCCGGAAAGGGCTTCCAAAGAGTCAGGCCATGAAAGAGAAAAGGAATGTCAAAGGTATATAGCCCCTAGTGTGGTTGAGCCACAATGCGGGGGCGTGTCCTGATTGCGCCCCCGCCTATGTCCATGGTATTTTCAATGCGTAATTATGTACGCACGGCACGGATTTCATCGCTACGCTGGGACTGGGACGGGGGCCGGATTGCTAGGCGTGCTCTAATCATGCTGGGCGATACTATTGCAGCTTGTTCCGGACTCACTTGAAGGTGTCCGGGGGCTGTGACGCCGAATGAGTGGTCTGCCTGAACAGGCTGCTTTGTGCCTCTGCTGCAAGGGCCGCAGTGTGCTCTTCCGTATGGAGCGAGCGTTCTGTGTTTCCATTTACTGTTATAACCCCGTGAGGTCCTGGCATCTTGAGCTTGAGGTATGCATAATGCAGCACTGCATTGAATTTTGCAAATGATGTCCGTCCGAGCAGTGCATGATAGCCACTGCGAAACGGGACGATGTCGAAGATTAACTCTTCGCTTCGGAAGTTATCCGGTGATCCGAAGACCACTTCCAGTGTGATTGAGCCTGTGCAATGGGCCTCTACACCTGGGATGACGCCTTTAAAGGTGATTTTGCTGGTTTGATCCTCGAGGGATCGATACCCATTTTTTGCACTGTATCCTGATAAAGCAGGTTCAGGCCGCTGCCGCTGTCCATAAGGACTCGATGCTCTCCGTCAAACAACAAACCAACCCGGAGTTGGTTTGTTGGAAAAAAAAAAGGAAAAAAAAAAAAAGAAACGGAAGGGAGCATTCGAGTCCTTAATGGACAGCGCAGCGGCCTGAACCTGCTTTATCAGGATACAGTGCAAAAAATGGGTATCGATCCCTCGAGGATCAAACCAGCAAAATCACCTTTAAAGGCGTCATCCCAGGTGTAGAGGCCCATTGCACAGGCTCAATCACACTGGAAGTGGTCTTCGGATCACCGGATAACTTCCGAAGCGAAGAGTTAATCTTCGACATCGTCCCGTTTCGCAGTGGCTATCATGCACTGCTCGGACGGACATCATTTGCAAAATTCAATGCAGTGCTGCATTATGCATACCTCAAGCTCAAGATGCCAGGACCTCACGGGGTTATAACAGTAAATGGAAACACAGAACGCTCGCTCCATACGGAAGAGCACACTGCGGCCCTTGCAGCAGAGGCACAAAGCAGCCTGTTCAGGCAGACCACTCATTCGGCGTCACAGCCCCCGGACACCTTCAAGTGAGTCCGGAACAAGCTGCAATAGTATCGCCCAGCATGATTAGAGCACGCCTAGCAATCCGGCCCCCGTCCCAGTCCCAGCGTAGCGATGAAATCCGTGCCGTGCGTACATAATTACGCATTGAAAATACCATGGACATAGGCGGGGGCGCAATCAGGACACGCCCCCGCATTGTGGCTCAACCACACTAGGGGCTATATACCTTTGACATTCCTTTTCTCTTTCATGGCCTGACTCTTTGGAAGCCCTTTCCGGCAGTTCGATTGCCGGACACATTCCAGAAGCAACAACCAAGGCGGCAAGAAGCTAAGATGAACACAGGAACCGCCAGGTGGTCTCTAGTAATACTTGATATACCCGTTTTTCACTATTTATGCGTAGCTTGCCCTGTGATAGGACATTTCGAATTGTCCTACCTTATGCTTATTGCACTACTTGTACCAGTACGCTTCGACGTATTATTCAAATAACAATGCATATCATTAATCTATCATTGCATTATTTAAGTTTTTCTCTTTCTCTTACATGTCCATTTACGACAATCTGCACCCGCACGTTCGGGTACGGTCAGTATGCCAGGGGCTCTCGTTTGCCCCATAGTACGGCGCAAGAAGTCCGAACACTTTCGACAGTGCGGCACCCCAAACTTATAGCATTATATGCATCAGCTCCGAATCATGTCTTTGGTCAAATGTTGGGTTGCCCGGCTCCCATGCTTTGGTACCTTACGTTCCGCTATATCGGCTAAGGTAGCGGTGGGAGAACTACTGCGATTGTGTCCCAGTTCTTCCGGATGAGCACCTCAGTAGAGAAAGCCAAAAACTGACTGTCATGATAAGGCGAGAGACTGGTCGCTGTTTGAGAGGTCTCAAGTCCTTAAATACTTTTTTTTCCGCTTCGGGCAAGGAGTCGGCCTTGTCTGGCTTAGGCGTGTATAGCGCCCCAAATTCGGCCCTCCGAATACCAGGGGTTCACCAAAAATTTAAAATCATAGACTTCTATGGCTAAGTGAGAGTGATAAAGCATTATTGTCCGATTTCCTGGTTCGTTGCGCTGAACACCTCCCTTGAAGGACCCAAAATTGGGGTAAAGAGTGTTCAGATTTACCCTGAACACCCTAGTACTAGTTACATGGGGGTAGAAGCCGACGACTGGCCAACTCTCAGATTTTATAAACAGTCGCACAGAAGGTAATATTTTAAATTAAGAAAGGGTCGCATGGCGCAAAAGAACTCGTTCCATATTACAGGATCACATGGGCATGTTCATTCAAAAATTACATCCTTGGCACACTCATCTGCCACTAAGCGGGAACCCTTCAGGACGCTCTCATAGTAATTCTCAGGGCAGCAATGCTCCTTGCCCTCCGGCGGCCCCTCCTTCACCAGCTTCACGGCGTCCAGCTTCGCCCAGTGCACCTTCGCCCAGGCAAAAGCCATGCGTGCACCTTCAATGCAAACGGACCGCTTGATGACTTCAAGCCGTGTGCAGGCTTCCACAAGGCACCTCACCAGACCGAAGTAGCTGTCGGACAGGGGCTCGCCAGACCACATCCGGACTATAAGGCCCCTCATGGCCTGCTCGGCCGCCTTGTGAAGTTCGACCAACTACTTCAGCTGGTCGCTCAAGGACACGGGGTGTTCGGTCCCAGTATACTGAGACCAGAACAACTTCTCCGTTGAGCTCCCCTCCTCAGCTCGGTAAAACTCCGCGGCGTCCAGTACACTGCGGGGAAGATCTGCAAATGCTCCTGGAGAGCTCCAAACTCGGGTAAGAAAAAGGAAAGTCTCCTTCACGTGCTTGCTTTGCATAAAGAATGGCTTACCCTCTGCTATCTTCCTCACCGCGTCAATCTCCTGGAGGGCCTTGTGGGCTTCGGCCTTGGCACTCCGGACGCTTCCAAGCGCCTGCGCGAGCTCGGACTCTCGTGTCTTAGAGTCAAGCTCCAAGGACTCGTGCTTTTTGGCAAGAGCCTCGAGCTCTTGCTGCACCTCGCCTACCCGGGCTTCTTGCTTCTCCCGTTCCATGCGTTCTTTGGCCGCTTTGTCTTCGACCTCGGACAACGCCTTCCTCAGGGTCTCCACCTCGGTCGTGGCCCCTGACAAATTCATGATGATCCTATTACTTTACACCCGAACTTCTTTTTAACTATATAGACAGGGGTATATCTTACCTTTGCTCTCTTCAAGCTGCCTCTTGGTAAGGCCTAGCTCGTCCTCGGACCGCTTCAGGTCCTGCTTCAGTGCAGAGACCTCCGCAGTACATGCGGCAGCGGCCAACAGTGAAGCCTGCACATACACATAGACATACTCTAATTAGACTCCCAAGTTATCATTTGATACTCTATTCAGCTTTTCTTCACGAACGCCGAACAGAGCATCAGGGGCTACTATCTATGCGGTAATATTTTCTTATATTTTGAATGCTTACCTCAAAGCCTGTTAGGAGGCTGGCGCAAGCTTCGGTCAGTCCATTTTTGGCAGACTGAACCTTCTCGACCACCGCACTCATGATAGTGCGGTGCTCTTCTGCGATGGAAGCACTGCGAAGCGCTTCTAGCAGGGTGTCCGGTGCCTCTGGTTGGACAGAGGACAACGACACGAATGGTTGGCCCCCTTAATGAGGGACCGCCTGCCGGAATCCGGAACCATCGAAGGTTCCAACGCAGTGTCCGGCTGGGGCCCGAACTCAAAGCCTATAGGAGCCTTGCTCCCTTGGTACCCAAGGTCCGGGAGGTCGCCATGAGGCGCCCCCAGGATCACCTCCCCTTGGCTCGGTGCCTTTTGAGACACCACCTCGGCATTGTCTGAAGGGCGAGGGGTGGAAGCCGTCGGAGGAGAACCGTTGTTCATATCCGATGAGTCCAAAGAGCCGCTCGACGGGGGTACGTCGAGATGAGCTCAGTACGGACTGCATAATCATGTTCGGCATGAGGAAAGGCAGTACAATAAAACATACCATGAAGTACTATGGTGTCCGGACACTTATGACTTCGCCAGGGGCTTGTCCTTAGGTAGCCACTCATCGCCGCTGTCGGCGGCCATCGTCGCACAGTCCGGAGGGAGGGTCTTTCCCTTCTTGGACCCTTCGGCCTCCCCAGATGGGTCGGCCTTCCTTTTCTTGTCTCCCCCGGCTGGGGGGGAGAGCTTTTCTCCTCCTCCTCGTTTCCGTGGGATGAGTGTGTGTCGGAGTCATCGGACGATGAGCCCGATGTAACCTTGCACCGGAGACCCTTTCGGGTCCCTGTGGCCTTCTTCTTGGCCTTCTTTTTCGGCACCTCGTAAGGTGCCGGAGTCAGCATCTTCGTTAGAAGAGCGTTTGCAGGATCTTCGGGCAGGCAGGGGGGCTGGGAAATCAAGCTGCTCCGCTGTCTCCATCCAGTCCTGTTGATGACATGAAAGCTCAGATCCAGCACATAACTAAACCAGGGCAAATAAATACCCTGAGAGATATAAAAGCCTACCGGATGGGCGCGGCGCTTTGCGCTGAGTCCACGGTCCTCGGCGAGGGAGGGAGGCATCTCGACACCCTTGAACAGCACCCTCCAGACGTCCTCGTGTGTCGTGTCATAGAGCTCTCGCAGCGTCTGGTGCTTGGCCGAGTCGAACTCCCACAAAACAAATACCTGTCGCTGGCATGGAAGGATCTGGCGGAAGAGCATAACCTGGACCACGTTGACAAGCTTGATTTTCTTGTTCGTCATGTTCTGGATGCAGGTCTGGAGTCCGGTCAGCTCTACCGCGGAACCCCAAGACAGGCCCTTCTTTTTCCAGGAGGTGAGCCGCGTGGGGATTCTAGATCGAAATTTGGGGGCCGCCACCCAGTTGGAGTCACGCGGCTCAGTGATGTGGAACCAACCGGATTGCTTATGGTATCCACGTAGGTGCCCTCGAGCCAGGTGACATTAGGCATCTTGCCCACCAAGGTGCCTCCGCAATCTGCTTGCTGGCCACCCACCACCTTCAGTTTGACATTGAAGGTTTTCAGCCATAGGCCGATATGTTGAGGATGAAATAGGGGGCCAGATCATGAAAATCCAGCCCGTAGTAGAACATGAGCCCGCGGACAAACGGGTGGAGAGGAAATCCCAGTCCACGGACGAAATGGGTAAGAAAAACTACCCTCTCATGGGGTTCGGGCGTGGGGACGATCTGCCCCGCATTTGGCAACCGGTGCGCGATATCCGCGGCCAAGTATCCGGCTTCCCGTAACTTTTTGATGTTCTCCTCCGTGACGGAGGAGACCATTGCTACCTCTTGAGCACTGCGTTGTATTTCCTCGAAGAGGAAGGGATGATACAGCAAAGTAGCGTAAGTATTTCCCTCAGTTTTTGAGACCAAGGTATCAATCCAGTAGGAGGCTACGCTCGAGTCCCTCGTACCTACACAAAAACAATAGCTCAACGCAACCAACGCACTTAGGGGTTGTCAATCCCTTCACGGTCACTACGAAAGTGAGATCTGATAGAGATGATAAATAATATTTTTGGTATTTTTGGTATAGAGATGCAAAGTAAATAAAGTAAAAGCAAAGCAATAGTAAAGTGATGGAGATTGATATGATGAGAAAGAGACCCGGGGCCATAGGTTTCACTAGTGGCTTCTCTCAAGAGCATAAGTATTCTATGGTGGGTGAACAAATTACTGTTGAGCAATTGGCAGAATTGAGCATAGTTATGAGAATATCTAGGTATCATCATGTATATAGGCATCATGTCCGAGACAAGTAGACCGAAACGATTCTGCATCTACTACTATTACTCCACTCATCGACCGCTATCCAGCAGGCATCTAGAGTATTAAGTTAAAAACAGAGTAACGCCTTAAGCAAGATGACATGATGTAGAGGGATAGTTTCATGCACTATGATAAAAAAACCATCTTGTTATCCTCGATGGCAACGATACAATATGTGCCTTGCTGCCCCTTCTGTCACTGGGAAAGGACAACTGCAAGATGAACCCAAAGCTAAGCACTTCTCCCATGGCAAGAACAACCAATCTAGTAGGCCAAACCAAACTGATAATTCGAGAGACTTGCAAAGATAAGCCAATCATAACATAAAAGAATTCAGAGAAGATTCAAATATTATTCATAGATAGACTTGATCATAAACCCACAATTCATCGGTCTCAACAAACACACCGCAAAAAGAGGATTACATCGAATATATCTCCACGAGAGAGGGGGAGACATTGTATTGAGATCCAAAAAGAGAGAAGAAGCCATCTAGCTACTAACTATGGACCCGTAGGTCTGAAGTAAACTACTCCACACTTCATCGGAGGGGCTGGATGATGTAGAAGCCCTCCGGGATCGAGGCTCCTCCGGCCGGAGCTCGGAACAGGCCCCAAGATGGGATCTCGTGGATACAAGAAAGTGCGGCGGTGGAATTAGGTTTTGGCTCCGTCCCCATCGTTTGGGGTACGTGATATATATAGGAGGAAGAAGTACGTCGGTGGAGCTTCGAGGGCCCACGAGGCAGGGGGCGCGCCCTCAGGGGGCTACCCTCGTGAGCACCTCGTGCTTCTTGACTGGAGGGTCCAAGTCTCCTAGATCTTATCTGATGAGAAATCACGTTTCCGAAGTTTCATTCCGTTTGGACTCCGTTTGATATTCCTTTTCTCGAAACTAAAACAGCAAAAAAAAACAAGCAATTCTTGGGTTGGGGGCCCTCCCCGGTTTTAATAGGTTAGTCCAAAAATAATATAAAAAGTGGAAAATAAGGCCCAATAATGTCTAAAACAGTAGATAATATAGCATGAGAAATCAAAAATTATAGATATGTTGGAGACGTATCAAGCATCCCCAAGCTTAATTCCATGCTCGTCCTCGAGTAGGTAAATGATAAAACAGAATTTTTGATGCGGAGTGCTTACTTGGCATAATTTCAATGTAAATCTCTTAATTGTGGTATGAATTCAGATTCGAAAGATTCCAAGACAAAAGTTCATATTGATATAAAAATAATAATACTTCAAGCATACTAACAAAGCAATTATGTCTTCTCAAAATATCATGGCCAAAGAAAGCTATCCCTACAAAATCATATAGTCTGGCTATGCTCTATCTTCACCACACAAAAGTATTTAAATCATGCACAACCCCGATGACAAGCCAAGCAATTGTTTCATACTTTTGACATTTTCAAAACTTTTTCGATGTTCATGCAATACATGAGCGTGAGCCATGGATATGGCATTATAGGTGGAATAGAATGGTGGTTGTGGAGAAGACAAAAAGGGAGAAGATAGTCTCACATCAACTAGGCGTATCAACGAGCTATGGAGATGCCCATCAATAGATATCAATGTGAGTGAGTAGGGATTGCCATGCAACGGATGCACTAGAGCTATAAGTATATGAAAGCTCAAAAGAAACTAAGTGGGTGTGCATCCAACTCGCTTGCTAAAGACCTAGGGCATTTTGAGGAAGCCCATCATTGGAATATACAAGCCAAGTTCTATAATGAAAAATTCCCACTAGTATATGAAAGTGACATAATGAGAGACTCTCTATCATGAAGATCATGGTGCTACTTTGAAGCACAAGTGTGGTAAAAGGATAGTAACATTGTCCCTTCTCTCTTTTTCCCTCATTTTTTTTATTTGGGCCTTTCTCCTTTTTTATGGCTCTTTTTTTTCGTCGGAGTCTCATCCCGACTGTGGGGGAATCATAGTCTCCATCATCCTTTCCTCACTGGAAATGCTCTAATAATGATGATCATCACACTTTTATTTACTACAACTCATGAATTAAACTCGATCTAGAACAAAATATGACTCTATATGAATGCCTCCGGCGTGTACGGGTGTGCAATGAATCAAGAGTGACATGTATGAAAGAATTATGACGGTGGCTTGCCACAAATACGATGTCAACTACATGATCATGCTAGCAAAGATGAAATGATGGAGCATGTCATAATGAACCGGAACGGTGGAAAGTTGCATGGCAATTATATCTCAAATGGCTATGGAAAATGCCATGATAGGTAGGTATGGTGGCTATTTTGAGGAAGGTATTTGGTGGTTGTATGATACCGACGAAAAGTGTGCGATATTAGAGAGGCTAGCAATGGTGGAAGGAAGGAAAGTGCGTATAATCCATGGACTCAACATTAGTCATAAAGAACTCATATACTTATTGTAAAAATCTAGAAGTTATCAAAGCAAAGTATTACGCGCATGCTCCTAGGGGGATAGATTGGTAGGAAAAGACCATCGCTCGTCCCCGACCGCCACTCATAAGGAAGACAATCAATAAATAAATCATGCTCCGACTTCATCACATAACGGTTCACCATACGTGCATGCTACGGGAATCACAAACTTTAACACAAGCATTTCTCAAATTCACAACTACTCAACTAGCATGACTCTAATATCACCATCCTCATATCTCAAAACAATTATCAAGCATCAATTTCTTCTTAGTATTCAACACACTCATACGAAAGTTTTATTATTAATCTTGCATACCAAGCATATTAGGATTTTAAGCAAATTACCATGCTATTAAGACTCTCAAAATAATCTAAGTGAAGCATGAGAGATCAATAGTTTCTATAAAACAAATCCACCACCGTGCTCTAAAAGATATAAGTGAAGCACTAGAGCAAAACTATAAAGCTCAAAAGATATAAGTGAAGTACATAGAGTATTCTATCAAATTCCAAATCCTGTATGGCTCTCTCAAAAAGGTGTGTACAGCAAGGATGAATGTGGTAAACTAATAAGCAAAGACTCAAATCATAAAAGACGCTCCAAGCAAAACACATATCATGTGGTGAATAAAAATATAACTCCAAGTAAGTTACCGATATAAGTAGACGAATGAGGGGATGCCTTCCGGGGCATCCCCAAGCTTTGGCTTTTAGGTGCCTTAGATTATCTTGGGGGTGCCATGGGCATCCCCAAGATTAGGCTCTTCCACTCCTTGTTCCATAATCCATCAAATCTTTACCCAAAACTTGAAAACTTCAGAACACAAAACTTAAAGTAGAAAACTCGTGACTCCGTTACGAAAGAAAACAAAAGACACTTCAAGGTAATGTAATGAACTCATTCTTTATTTATATTGGTGTTAAATCTACTGTATTCCAACTTCTCTATGGATTATAAACTATTTTACTTGCCATAGATTCGTCAAAATAAGCAAACAACACACGAAAAACAGAATCTGTCAAAACCAGAACAGTTTGTAGTAATCTGTAGCTAGCGCAAGATCTGGAACCCCAAAAATTCTAAAATAAATTGCTGGACGTGAGGAATTTATCTATGAATCATCTTCAAAAATAATTAACTAAATAGCACTTTCCAAATAAAAATGACAGCAGTTCTCGTGAGCGCTAAAGTTTCTGTTTTTTACAGCAAGTTCAACAAGACTTTCCCAAGTCTTCCCAACGGTTCTACTTGGCACAAACACTAATTAAACACAAAAAACACAACCAAAACAGAGTCTAGATAATTTATTTATTACTAAACAGGAGCAAAAAGAAAGGAATAAAAATAAAATTGGGTTGCCTCCCAACAAGCGCTATCGTTTAACGCCCTAGCTAGGCATAACAAGCAAGAATAGATCTAGGTATTGCCATCTTTGGTAGGCAATCCATAAGTGGCTCTCATGATAGATTCTATGGTAATTTTATTTTCTTTCTAGGGAAAGTGTTCCATGCCCTTTTTTAATGGAAATTGGAATCTAATATTCCCTTCCTTCATATCAATAATTGCACCAACCGTTCTAAGAAAGGTCTACCGAGAATAATAGGGCAAGAAGGATTGCAATCTATATCAAGAACGATAAAATCTATGGGCACATAATTCCTATTTGCAACAATAAGAACATCATTAATTCTTCCCATAGGTTTCTTAATAGTGGAATCCGCAAGATGCAAGTTTAGAGAGCAATCATCAAAATCATGGAAATCTAGTAAATCACACAAAGTTTTGGGAATAGTAGACACACTAGCACCCAAATCACACAAAGTATAAAACTCATAATTTTTAATTTTAATTTTAGTAGTTGGTTCCCACTCATCATAAATTTTTCTAGGGATAGAAACTTCCAATTCAAGTTTTTCTTCATAATATTGCATCAAGGTATCAACGATATGTTTAGTAAACGCTTTATTTTGACTATAAGCATGAGGAGATTTTAGCACGGATTGCAACAAGGAAATACAATCAATCAAAGAGAAATTTTCATAGTTAAATTCCTTGAAATCCATAATAGTGGGTTTAGCAACATCTAGGGTTTTAATTTCTTCAATCCCACTTTTATCAAATTTAGCATCAAGATCAAAAAATTCCGAATTCTTAGAACGTCGTCTACGTAAAGGTGGATCATATTCAGTCCCATCATTATAAAGATTCATATTTCAAAACAAAGATTTAATAGGGGACACATCAATAACTTTTAGATCTTCATCATTATTTTCATAGGAACTAGAAGAACACGCTTTTATAAAGGCATCTTTCTTAGCACGCATCCTAGCGGTTCTTTCTTTGCACTCGTCAATGGAAATTCTCATGGCTTTGAGAGACTCATTGATATCATGCTTAGGTGTAATAGATCTAAGTTTCAAAGAATCAACATCAAGAGCAATTCTATCAACGTTCCTAGCCAAATCATGAATCTTAAGTAATTTTTCTTCAATCATAGCATTAAAATTCTTTTGCGAAGAAATAAATTATTTAATATTAGATTCAAAATCAGAGGGCATCTTATTACAATTTCCATAAGAATTGTTGAGACCGATTATTATTAGAGGGATTACTAGGGTAAGGCCTAGGATTGAAATTTCCTCTATATGCGTTGTTACCAAAATTGTTCCTACCAACAAAATTCACATCCATAGATTCATTATTATTCTCAATCAAAGTAGACAAGGGCACATCATTAGGATCAGAAGAAACACTCTTATTAGCAAATAATTTCATAAGTTCATCCATCTTTCCACTCAAAACATTAATTTCTTCTATCGCATGCACCTTTTTAGTAGATCTTTCAGTATGCCATTGAGAATAATTAACCATAATATTATCTAGAAGTTTAGTAGCTTCTCCTAAAGTGATTTCCATAAAAGTGCCTCCCGCGGCCGAATCTAAAAGATTTCTAGAAGCAAAATTCAATCCGGCATAAAATTTTTGTATAATCATCCACAAATTTAAACCATGAGTAGGGAAATTACGTATCATTAATTTCATTCTCTCCCAAGCTTGTGCAACATGTTCATGATCAAGTTGTTTCAAATTCATAATATCGTTTCTAAGAGAGATGATCTTAGCAGGAGGTACTTAGAGATAAAAGCATCTTTGCACTTGTTCCATGAATCAATACTATTTTTAGGCAAAGATGAAAACCAAGCTTTAACACGATCTCTAAGCGAAAAAGGAAATAGCTTCAATTCAACAATGTCATTATCGACATATTTTTTCTTTTGCATGTCACACAAATCAACGAAGCTATTAAGATGTGTAGCGGCATCTTCACTAGGAAGGCCGGAGAACGGATCTTTCATGACAAGAATCAACAAAGTAGTATTAATTTCACAAGATTCAGCATCGGTAAGAGGAGCAATCGGAGTGCTAAGGAAATCATTATTGTTGGTATTGGTGAAGTCACACAATTTCGTATTATCTTGAGCCATCGCGACAAACATGCAATCCAACACACGAGCAAACAAAAGCAAACGGGCCAAAGAGGCAAATAGAGAGGGAGGATAAGAGAGAGAGGGCGAATAAAACGGCAAGGGTGAAGTGGGGGAGAGGAAAACGAGAGGCAAATGGCAAATAATGTAATGCGGGAGATAGGGATTGTGATGGATACTTGGTATGTTGACTTTTGCGCAGACTCCCCGGCAACGGCGCCAGAAATTCTTCTTGCTACCTCTTGAGCACTGCGTTGGATTTCCTCGAAGAGGAAGGGATGATGCAACAAAGTAGCTTAAGTATTTCCCTCAGTTTTTGAGAACCAAGGTATCAATCCAGTAGGAGGCTACGCTCGAGTCCCTCGTACCTACACAAAACTAATAGCTCAACGCAACCAACGCGCTTAGGGGTTGTCAATCCCTTCACGGTCACTTACGAAAGTGAGATCTGATAGAGATGATAAATAATATTTTTTTGGTATTTTTGGTATAGAGATGAAAAGTAAGTAAAGTAAAAGCAAAGTAAAAGCAAAGCAATAGTAAAGTGATGGAGATTGATATGATGAGAAAGAGACCTGTGGGCCATAGGTTCACTAGTGGCTTCTCTCAAGAGCATAAGTATTCTACGGTGGGTGAACAAATTACTGTTGAGCAATTGACAGAATTGAGCATAGTTATGAGAATATCTAGGTATGATCTGGTATATAGGCATCACGTCCGAGACAAGTAAACTGAAACATTTCTGCATCTACTACTATTACTCCACTCATCGAGCACTATCCAGCATGCATCTAGAGTATTAAGTTAAAAATAGAGTAACACCTTAAGCAAGATGACATGATATAGAGGGATAGTTTCATGCAATATGATAAAACCCCATGAGGGAGTCCTGGATTAGGGGGTGTTCGGGTAGCCGGACTATACCTTCAGCCGGACACCAGGACTATGAAGATACAAGATTGAAGACTTCGTCCCGTGTCCGGATGGGACTTTCCTTGGCGTGGAAGGCAAGCTTGGCGATGCGGATATTCAAGATCTCCTACCATTGTAACCGACTCTGTGTAACCCTAACCCTATCCGGTGTCTATATAAACCGGAGGGTTGTAGTCCGTAGGACATCAACTCCATATACAACAATCATACCATAGGCTAGCTTCTAGGGTTTAGCCTCCTTGATCTCGTGGTAGATCTACTCTTGTACTACCCATATCATCAATATTAATCAAGCAGGAGTAGGGTATTACCTCCATCGATAGGGCCCGAACCTGGGTAAAAACATCGTGTCCCTTGTCTCCTGTTACCATCCGGCCTTGACGCACAGTTTGGGACCCCCTACCCGAGATCCGCCGGTTTTGACACCGACATTGGTGGTTTCATTGAGAGTTCCTCTGTGTCGTCGCCTTTAGGCCCGATGGCTCCTTTGATCATCAACAACGATGCGGTCCAGGGTGAGACTTTTCTCCCCGGACAGATCTTCGTCTTCGGCGGCTTCGCACTGCGGGCCAATTCGCTTGGCCACCTGGAGCAGATCGAAAGCTATGCCCCTGGCCATCAAGTCAGGTTTGGAAGCCTAAATTACATGGCAGACATCCGCGGAGATTTGATCTTCGACGGATTCGAGCCACAACCAAGCGCGCCGCACTATCTCGCGGGGCATGATCTAGCTCTGTCACCGAACAGTATCCCGGAGGCCGCAAACGCACCAGCTCTGACCCTTAATTCAGAGCCAGTTGTGTCAATCGAGGATGAGCGGTTGCACGTCACCTCGGGGGCTGCGATCTCAAAGGCGATCGAGCCGAACGCCGGCCCCACACTCCACGTGACTCACGACTCCGAGGATCCGGACTCCTCTCCGGACTCCGAACCCCCCGCGCCCCTCCCGATCGAATCCGATTGGGCGCCAATAATGGAGTTCACCGCCGCGGACATCTTTCAGCACTCGCCTTTTGGCGATATCCTGAATTCTCTCAAGTCTCTCTCTTTATCAGGAGAGCCCTGGCCGAACTGCGGTCAGCGAGGATGGGATACGGACGATGAAGAAATTCAAAGCCCACCCACCACCCACTTGGTAGCCACTATCGACAATTTAAACGACGTGCTCAACTTCGACTCCGGAGACATCGACAGCATGGATGACGATGCAGGAGATACCGATGAACCAACGCCCATAGGGCATTGGACAGCCACCTCATCTCACGATGTGTACATGGTGGATACCCCTAAAGGAAGCGACAACGAGGAAAAAGGGGATGGAACGGGAGATCGACCCCCCGAAAAGCAATCAAAGCGTCGGCGTAAACGCCGACTCAAGCCCCGCCTCGATAAAAACCCAACCATAGAGCAGGACGAGCCGGTAGACGACGAGCAGGCCTTAGAGCAACCGTCCGAACAGGGCAACACGGATAGAGAAACCGAACATCCCTCCTCCGGCGAAAACGGCATTCCGGACGACCTCACGCCGGATAAACCCATGGAGCAGAAGAATCTCCACAAGAGGCTCGTTGCAACTACACGCAGCCTGAAAAAGCAGAAGCGAAAGCTAAAGACAGCGGAAGATGCACTCCGGATTAGATGGAGCAAAGTAATCAATACCACAGATAAATACGGCGACGGTAGCCGCACTAAAAGCTATCCGAAAAGAAAGCTACTGCCTGAATTCGACAAAGAGGCCCTAGAGCCCTCGCATTCAAAAAGTAAGAAAGCCACACGGCCGGATAGACGACCCCATAAAGCGGCAAGCGGCGCCGCACTTAAATCGGCATGCGACCCACCTAAGGATTCGCATCATGGCCCAGTTAGGTCCATTTATGGGCCAAGAAAGCAAGCTCTCGTAAGCAATGCAATAAAGCCATCATTAGAATCCGGCACACCCAAATACAGGGGCGCCGCACACCCCCTATGTTTCACCGATGAGGTCCTGGACTATGAATTTCCAGAGGGATTCAAACCCGTAAACATAGAGGCATATGATGGAACAACAGACCCTGGAGTCTGGATCGAGGATTATATCCTCCACATACACATGGCTAGAGGAGACGATCTCCACGCCATGAAATATTTACCCCTTAAGCTTAAAGGGCCAGCCCGGCATTGGCTTAAAAGCCTTCCTGAAAACACAATTGGAAATTGGGAAGAGCTCGAGGATGCTTTCCGAGCAAATTTTCAAGGGACCTATTTCCGCCCTCCGGATGTAGACGATCTTAGTCACATAACTCAACAGTCCGGAGAATCAGCTCGGCAGTTCTGGAATAGATTCCTCACTAAGAAGAATCAGATAGTCGACTGTCCGGACGCCAAAGCCTTAGTAGCTTTCAGGCATAACGTCCGAGATGAATGGCTCGCCAGACACCTCGGCCAAGAAAAGCCAAGAACAATGGCCGCACTAACAAGCCTCATGACCCGCTTTTGTGCAGGAGAGGACAGCTGGTTGGCAAGGTGCAGCCCCAGCGACCAAGTACATCCGAAACTAGGGATGGAAACGGAAAACTGCGACGCAACAAGGACCGTCGCCGGACTAAGGAAAAAAGTCCGAAGAGCACGGCAGTCAATGTCGGATTCAAAGGTTCACGACAAAATCAGACAAAACCACCCCTCTAGGATAACAGGGACGATCCATCCAACTTAAATAAAATCCTAGACAGGATATGTCAGATACACAGTACTCCCGGGAAGCCTGCTAACCATGCCCACAGAGATTGTTGGGTTTTCAAACAATCCGGCAGACTCAATGCCGAACACAAGGGGCTCGACACACCAAGCGAAGACGAGGACGAACCCGAAAAGCAAAGCACCAAGAAACAAAAGAACTTCCCACAAGAAGTAAAAACAGTGAACTTACTTCACATAACAAAACGTGCGGCACCCATAAAGGTACGCACCACACGACCTATCCCCAAAGGGCCCCGCCACTGGTTGTCAAAACCAATCATCTTCGATCAGCTAGATTATTCTAGAAATATCAAGAATGCAGGCTGGACTGCCTTGATACTCGATCCAATAATTGGCGGACTCCGGTTTTCAAATGTCCTTATGGACGGCGGCAGTGGACTAAACCTGATATATCAGGATACAATCCATCACATGGGGATAAACCCAGCAAGAATCCGCCGCAGCAAAACCTCCTTTCAAGGGGTAACACCTGGTCCGGACACCCATTGTATGGGTTTTCTCCGGCTCGAAGTTATATTCGGCTCTGCCGATAACTTCCGCCGCGAAAAGCTGACCTTCCATATCGCCCCGTTCTCAAGTCGCTATCAAGCACTACTGGGACACGAAGCTTTCGCCCGCTTTAACGCAATACCGCATTATGCATCTCTCACGCTTAAGATGCCCGGTCCACGAGGCATCATCTCTTTGAAGGGGAAGCACTAAAGTGCACCTCCCTAAGCGGAGGACTGTGCGGCCGCTTTGACAGCCCCACAGTAAAATGGCCTCACCGGCCAAAAAACTTCGAAATAGGTCATTAAAGACCACGAACGCGGATAGACGAGTTCGGGACAAAATCATCATTGATGCAGGCTTAGTGGCCATATACCCCCACTAGGGGCTCCATGCATATACAATAAGAGACAATAAAGCTCAATTTTATATATTTTACTTTATACTTTGTTTATTTTAAACTTTTGTTCGGCACGACCCGTTTTCAACTCAGTTCCTCTCTTTTACAGATGAACGTCGTGCGGCGCCCGTCCAGGATACGGCACAATGGAGACACAGGCGCAGACGTGCAGTAGGGACCCGTCCTAAAGGATTCTTTTTAGATTAAGACCCTGCGTAAACCTTTTTTACTGTCTCTTGTTGCTACACATCCCCTGGTTCTTTCTGACATAACCAAGGAGGAGGCTGGCGTCTTGGCATGTGGCCACGTCAGAATTTTTTGCACATACCTGGACACTAGGGGCTTTTTTAATAAAGAGTGTTGTTTCGCCCCCACTCATAAAGACCGAACACCTTAGGGAGTGTTCGGCGTCGCGAGTTTTGGCATTATATGCATTAGCTCCGAATCATGTCTTTGGTCAAATGTTGGGTTGCCCGGCTCCTGAGTTCGGCTACCTTACGTTCTGCTCTGTCAGCTAAGGTAGCACTAGGAGAACTACTGCGATTGTGCCCCGGTTCGGCCGGATGAGCACCTCAGTAGAGAAAGCCGAAAACTGACTGTCATGATGTAGCGTGAGACTGGTCAGCCACTCGATGACCTATCGGAATCTATCGGATTCCTCCGCTTTAATGAAGGGCCGCTTCCCGGTCAGGCACATACGCGCCCCGAACTCGGGCAAGCGCAGTCGCCACCAAGGGGCTACCTAAATAGTCTCACTGTCAAGCTCCTATGGCTAAGTGAAAGTGTTAAAGCATTATAGTCCGGTTGCCTGGCCCGCTGCGCTATCACCTCCTTTGTAGGACCAAGACGTTGGGTTAAGTGTGAAAATGCGTCTTCTGCGAGCACCCCCGCACTATGTGTGTGGGGGCTGAAGCCAACGACTGCCATCTTTCAAATTTTGTATATATATATCTTAAAACGGCCGCACAGGAGGTGTTCCCAATACTTGAAGGCACAAGTATAAAAAGGCCACTACTGTTTATCAAAATATTACTTTATAATTACATATGCTATCATAACATAGCATCTTTCGAGCACTGCATCTCTATTACATGGGCGCCTTCAAGGACTTCCTGAAAGTAGTGCTCGAAGGATACTCGGCTTTTGTCCGAATCTCGGGACGCAACAACGGTGGTCTCCATCTCTGCCCAGTATGTCTTGACACGGGCAAGAGCCATCCTTGCGCCCTCTATGCATGCTGACCTCTTCATTGCATTAATATGCGGCACCGCGTCAAGGAATTGCTGCACCAAGCTGAAATAACTCTTCGGCTCCGATCTCCCCGGCCACAGATGACCCATGACGTACTTCATGGCGAGTCTGGACAACCTATTCAGTTCGGCCCATTGAGCCAAACGATCGTCCACTACCAGTGGACGATCTGGATTGTGAAACTGCGACCAGAAAAGCTTTTCCACTTCGCGATCTTTCTGATCCCGAAAGTGTTCGGTCGCATCAGCAGCACTCGCTGCCAAATCCAGATAGGTATCCTCCACACTCCACATTCGGTCCAACGGAGCAAACTTCGGATCGCAAAATTTCCTTCGCAGCATAAAGGGCTTCCCAGCCGCAATCTGTTCGGCCTGACGCAGCTCCTCCTTCGCAGCTCTCATCGCAGAGCGCGTGTCCTTGGCATTGGCAACGGCCTTCTCTAAGTCCATCTGTTCCGCCTGGTCTTCTTTCTCAAGAAGTCTGCAACAGTCTGCAGCACTCTTTAACTTTTCGGCCATCTCGGCCATCTCTTCCTTGCTTCGGCAATGAGCAGCCTGTTCGGCTCTCAGCTCTTCAAGGGCTTTCTTGGCAGCCGCATCACTTTCTCTGGCTTGTTCTTTAGCTCGGGCAAGTTCTGCCCTAAGACTCTCCACGGCGGCCGCACCATCTGTGTCAAGCACACACATCGTAAGACACTGGCATAAAACTCTTCTTACCTGATGCCGCCCGAGGAATTACATACCTTGAGCCTCATTAAGCCGCTTGTTGACAAGCGCGATGTCGGCATCTGCCACGTCTAGTTGCCGCTTTAGTTCGGCAAAATCATTAGTTCGGCTCGATTCCGGACACCCTGCCGCCTACATTCAAAGGCGACATCTTAGACCTGGGATTATGATCCTCCGCGTGCCGTCATTTCTTGACGACGCGCAGAGTCTCAGGGGCTACTATCTACACAGGGCGCATCTTATTCATGCGCAACTGACAAAAGTGTACATTATCTAATGTACCTCAAAACCCGCCAGTAAACTTTTGACGGCCTCATGCAATCCGCTCTCTGCAGATGAGACCCTTTCAATCACCGTGCCCATCAATGCACGATGCTCCTCCAAGATAGAAGCTCGCCCCAGCAGAATCTTTAGCTCCTCCGGCCGAGCACCAGACGGTGCCGGACTTGACCCATGACCTCTTTCGAAGGCCGGATGCGGAGAACCTTGGGGGGCCACATAGCTATCTTCCGCCCCTGCCGGATTCGGAGAAACCCTCCGCGACGACACCTCAGGGTCGCCCACCTCGCTAGGCGGCACGGCAGGGGGAGGCGTCCCGCTCTCCATCATCTCCGGAAGGAGATCCCCCGAAGACGAGCTCTGCTGAGAAGGGCTGAGGTCCGAGCTACAAGGTAAAAATTCGATTAATCTTCTCAGATATAAATCAAGGATTTCCCTCATCCCTCAAAAGGAATATCTTTCTCTACTTACGGCTTGCTGGAGGGCTGATCCCCTTGAGGGCGTAGTCCGGCCGAGGAACTCCCCGGCGTCGGACCCTCTGACGAGGATTTTTTCCCCCACTTCGAGGCCATGGTTTCCGGGTCGTCAGAGACGGCTCTCTTCTTCCCCTTAGGAGAGGAATTGTCTGTTCCTCCCTTCGGAGCAGCCTCCTTCGAGGAGGCCATAGTTTCCTTGTCCTCCCCCTTGCTCCCCTCCAAAGGCATTATCTCCAGCATCCTGACCAGCACGGGATCCGGCCTGGTTTCGGGAAGGGGAGCCGGACACCTGATCAGCTTTGCCTTCGCTATCCACTCCTGTTTAAAAGGACGACTCTTTTAGGGGCAAGTTTATGACAATTATACGGATGGAAGGTCCGGGCACAAGGTTGCTTACTTGAGTATCCGGGCGATTGCAGCTTAGGCTGCGTCCTCGGTTAAATCCGGACACATCTCTTGTGATCCGAAGAACAGTTTATACATCTCCACGGGCGTTGCACCCATGAAATTCTGGAGAGCTCGCGGTCCCTCTGGATTAAACTCCCACAGGCGAAGGGAGCGACGTTTGCCGGGCAATATTCGGCGAATCAGCATGACCTGCGTCACCTTGACCAGGCTGAGGTCTCCTTCCAAGAGATCCTTAATGCGGCCCTGTAGCAAGGGCACGTCTTTGGGCGAACCCCAATCTAACCCTCTGTTGACCCATGACGCTAGCCGTGGTGGGGGACCCGAGCAAAAGGCAAGAGGTGCCACCCACTTGGTGTTCCGGGGAGCGGTGATATAAAACCACTCTCGTTGCCACAAGCCTAGCTCCTCTTGAAAAGAGCCCTCGGGCCACGGAGCATCAGCATTTTTGCTTATAACAGCGCCTCCGCACTCTGCGTGCCGTCCCTTGATCATCTTCGGCTCCACTTTGAAGGTCTTGAGCCATAATCCGAAGTGAGGGGTAACACGGAGGAACGCTTCACACACGACAATAAACGAGGAGATATGGAGGATGGACTCCGGAGCTAAGTCATGGAATTCCAGCCCGTAATAAAACAGCAGTCCCCTCACAAAGGGATCCATTGGGAAGCCCAACCCCCGAAGGAAGTGAGACATGAACACCACGCTCTCATCGGGCTGGGGACTGGGAATGACCTGCCCTTGAGCAGGCAACCTATGCGAAATTTCGCCGGTCAGAAACTTAGCCTCCCTCAACTTTAGTACGTCCTCCTCCGTGACGGAAGAGGGCGTACATCGGCCTTGAAGGTCAGAACCGGACATCGTCGAAGGTCCGAAGCGCCTGGAATCTGGAGCCTAGGGTGTTGGAACTCGAGGCGATGGGCGAACTCGCTTGAGATCGAAAAAAGGAGTAAGGCCTTGGTCTCTTTATAAGAGGTTGAATACCAAGAGCCCTCCCCGTAACCGTTCGGGACTCGTCTTTAATCGAGGAAACGTGCTAACGGGCACGGTTGGGTTACCCACGTCTGTATTGATGAGAATCGCGTAAAAGGGGTACACGATCTCTGCTTTGACAAGACGTGCCAAGGAAACTGCCTCGCAAAACGTGCTGAGGTGGAAAAGTAAAAACGATTCGAGTAAAGGACTTGGCCGTAGTGTGATGACGCACCGCGGAATACGTCAGCAGATTTGATTTGTGTTAATATTATTCTCTCTATGGCAATATGTGGAAACTTATTTTGCAGAGCCGGACACTACTCTTGGTGTCTAAAATCTTCTATGAAGGACTTGGAGGAGGAACCCGCCTTGCAATGCCGAAGACAATCTGCGCGCCGGACTCGTCATCATTGAAGCCTGGTTCAGGGGCTACTCAGGGAGTCCTGGATTAGGGGGTGTTCGGGTAGCCGGACTATACCTTCAGCCGGACTCCAGGACTATGAAGATACAAGATTGAAGACTTTGTCCCGTGTCCGGATGGGACTTTCCTTAGCGTGGAAGGCAAGCTTGGCGATGCGGATATTCAAGATCTCCTACCATTGTAACCGACTCTGTGTAACCCTAACCCTAACTGGTGTCTATATAAACCGGAGGGTTGTAGTCCGTAGGACATCAACTCCATATACAACAATCATACCATAGGCTAGCTTCTAGGGTTTAGCCTCCTTGATCTCGTGGTAGATATACTCTTGTACTACCCATTCATCAATATTAATCAAGCAGGAGTAGGGTATTACCTCCATCGAGAGGGCCCGAACCTGGGTAAAAACATCGTGTCCCTTGTCTCCTGCTACCATCCGGCCTTGACGCACAGTTCGGGACCCCCTACCCGAGATCCGCCGGTTTTGACACCGACACCCCATCTTGTTATCCTCGATGGCAACAATACAATATGTGCCTTGCTGCCCCTTCTATCACTGGGAAAGGACACCGCAAGATTGAACCCAAAGCTAAGCACTTCTCCCATGGCAAGAACAACCAATCTAGTAGGCCAAACCAAACTGATAATTCGAAGAGACTTGCAAAGATAACCAATCATACATAAAAGAATTCAGAGAAGATTCAAATATTATTCATAGATAGACTTGATCATAAACCCACAATTCATCGGTCTCAACAAACACACCACAAAAAGAAGATTACATCGAATATATCTCCATGAGAGAGGGGGAGAACATTGTATTGAGATCCAAAAAGAGAGAAGAATCCATCTAGCTACTAGCTATGGACCCGTAGGTCTGAAGTAAACTACTCACACTTCATCGAAGGGGCTTGGATGATGATGTAGAAGCCCTCCGTGATCCATGCCTCCTCCGGCGGAGCTCCGGAACAGGCCCCAAGATGGGATCTCGTGGATATAGAAAGTTGCGGCGGTGGAATTAGGTTTTTGGCTCCGTCCCCGATCGTTTGGGGGTACGTGGATATATATATATATATAGGAGGAAGAAGTACGTCGGTGGAGCTTCGAGGGGCCCACGAGGCAGGGGGCGTGCCCTAGGGGGGCGCCCCCTACCCTCATGAGCTCCTCGTGGCTTTCTTGACGGAGGGTCTAAGTCTCCTGGATCTTATCTGATGAGAAAATCACGTTTCTGGAGGTTTCATTCCATTTGGACTCCTTTTGATATTCCTTTTCTTCGAAACCCTAAAACATGCAAAAAACAGCAATTCTGGGCTAGGCCTCCGGTTAATAGGTTAGTCCTAAAAATAATATAAAACTGGAAAATAAGGCCCAATAATGTCTAAAACAGTAGATAATATAGCATGGAGCAATCAAAAATTATAGATACGTTGGAGACGTATCAACCATCCACTTGCCTCCTGCTCTGGACATGATTGGAGTGGTTCGAGAAGAAGAACACGAGCTTGGGCGCTAGAGCTCAAGTGTGCGGGAATGGGTAAGCGAGAAGGAAGAAGGCGTGGGTGAAAAAAGTAAATCTTTGTCCATTTATAAGGGCGGAGGAGGCGATGAGTCTTCCCACTTGCCTGGCAAAAACCGCTTATTCCCCAGGCACCATAATTGATGGCGCACTTGGGTTACCCACGTCCGTATTGATGAGAATCCCGTGATAAGGGGAACATGATCTCTGCCTTGACAAGACATATCAAGAAAACCGCCTCGCGATATGTGCGGAGCTGGTTGAGAAAAGCATTTCAAATAATAACCGGGCCATGGTGTGATGTCATGCTGTCAAAACGTGTCAGCAGATTAGATTTGTGGAAATATTATTCTCTCTACGGTGGTATGTGGAACTTATTTTGCAGGGTCGGACACTATCCTTGCATTCAAACTCTTCCATGGTGTATTCGGAGGAGGAACCCGCCTTGCAATGCCAAAGACAACACTGCACGCTGGACTCATCATCATTGAAGCCTGGTTCAGGGGCTACTAAGGGAGTCCTAGATTAGGGGGTATCCGGACGTCGTACTATATCCTTTGACCGGACTGTTGGACTATGAAGATACAAGATTGAAGACTTCGTCCCGTGTCCGGATGGGACTCTAATTGGCGTGGAAGGCAAGCTAGGCAAAACAGATATGTATATCTCCTCCTTTATAACCGACCTTGTGTAACCCTAGCCCCCTCCAGTGTCTATATAAACCGGTGGGTTTTAGTCCGTAGGACAACATACAATCATACCATAGGCTAGCTTCTACGGTTTAGCCTCTCTGATCTCGTGGTAGATCAACTCTTGTAATACTCATATCATCAAGAACAATCAAGCAGGACGTAGGGTATTACTTCCGTCAAGAGGGCCCGAACCTGGGAAACATCGTGTCCCCTGCCTCCTGTTACCATCCGCCTTAGACACACAGTTTGGGACCCCCTACCCGAGATCCGCTGGTTTTGACACCGACAATGGCCGAGGGAGTAAACGATGGACGGGGGCGCCGCACACGGCTAAGACAATGTTGTCCTAGTGTGGCGCCCCATCCCCATGTATATATAGGTGGGAGGGTAGAGGGGGGCTGCCAGGGCAGCCAGGGCGCGCCCCTAGGGGGTGGATGCCGGCCCTAGGGATCTTGCCCTCCTACACCCCTTTTCCTTGTACGGACAAAGGGGAAAGGAAAGAGGTGGGGGGGAGGGAAGAAAGTCAGAGTCCAACTCCACACATTCCTTTCCCTTCCCTTAGGCCGGCCCTATGGGCGCACCAACCCCTTGTGGGCTAGTGTGTTCCCTCACTTGGACCATAAGACCCATATCTTTGCCGGGGATGCCCGAAACTCCTTCCTGCGACCCGATAAGTACCCAGTACCCTCCGAAACACTTCCCGTGTCCGAATACCATCGTCCTATATATCAATCTTCACCTATCGATCATTTCGAGACTCCTCGTCATGTCCGTGTTCTCATCCGAGACTTTGAACAACATTCGGTCACCAAATCATATAACTCATATAATACTATGTCAACGAACGTTAAGCGTGCGGACCCTACGGGTTCGAGAACTATGTAGACATGACCGAGACACCTCTCCGGTCAATAACCAATAGCAGAACATGGATGGCCATATTGGCTCCTACATATTCTACGAAGATCTTTATCGGTCGAACCGTTATGACAACATACGTAATTCCCTTTAACTATCGGTATGTTACTTGCCCAAGATTCGATTGTCGGTATCCTCATACCTAGTTCAATCTCGTTACCAGAAAGTCTCTTTACTTGTTCTGTAATACATCACCTCGTGACCAACTCCTTAGTCATTTGCTTGCAAGCTTATGATGTGTATTACCGAGAGGGCCCAGAGATACCTCTCTGATACTCGAAGTGACAAATCCTAATCTCGATCTATGCAAACTCAAAAAAACACCCTCGGAGATACCTGTAGAGCATCTTTATGATCAGCCAGTTATGTTGTGACGTTTGATAGCACACAAGGTATTCCTCTGGTATCCGGGAGTTGCATAATCCCATAGTCGAAGACATATGTATTTGACATGAAGAAAGCAATAGCAATAAAACTGAACGATCATTATGCTAAGCTAACGGATGGGTCTTGTTCATCACATCATTCTCCTAATGACGTGATCCCGTTATCAAATGAAAACACATGTCTATGGTTAGGAAACCTTAACAATCTTTGATCAACGAGCTAGTCTAGTAGAGGCTTACTAGGGACACGATATTTGTTTATGTATTCACACATGTACTTAGGTTTCCGATTAATACAATTCTAGCATGAATAATAAACCTTTATCATGAATAAGGAAATATTAAATAACAACTTTATTATTGCCTCTAGAGCATATTTATTTCAGTAGCGCATCCCCTGGAAAGTGCTACCTCTTGAGCACTGTGTTGGTTTTCCCTTGAAGAGGAAAGGGTGATGCAGCAAAGTAGCGTAAGTATTTCCCTCAGTTTTTGAGAACCAAAGTATCAGTCCAGTAGGAGGCCACACGCAAGTCCCTCGTACCTACACAAACAAATAAGAACCTCGCAACCAATGCGATAAAGGGGTTGTCAATCCCTTCACGGTCACTTACAAGAGTGAGATCTGATAGAGATGATAAGATAATATTTTTGGTATTTTTATGATAAAGATTAAAAGTAAAGATTGCAAAATAAAAGGTAATAGAAATAGCTTGTTAACGGAAGATTAATATAATGGAGAATAGACCCGAGGGCCATAGGTTTCACTAGTGGCTTCTCTCAAGATAGCATAAGTATTACGGTGGGTGAACAAATTACTATCAAGCAATTGATAGAAAAGCGAATGATTATGAGAATATCTAGGCATGATCATGTATATAGGCATCACGTCTGTGACAAGTAGACCGACTCCTGCCTGCATCTACTACTATTAGTCCACACATCGACCGCTATCCAACATGCATCTAGAGTATTAAGTTCATAAGAACAGAGTAACACATTACTTAAGATGACATGATGTAGAGGGATAGACTCAAGCAATATGATATAAACCCCATCTTTTTATCCTCGATGGCAACAATACAATACATGTCATTTCCCTTTCTGTCACTGGGATCGAGCACCGCAAGATTGAACCCAAAGCTAAGCACTTCTCCCATTGCAAGAAAGATCAATCTAGTAGGCCAAACCAAACTGATAATTCGAAGAGACTTGCAAAGATAACCAATCATACATAAAAGATTTCAGAGAAGAATCAAATATTGTTCATAGATAGACTTGATCATAAACCCGCAATTCATCGGATCTCGAGAAACACACCGCAAAAAAGAGTTACATCGAATAGATCTCCAAGAAGATCAAGGAGAACTTTGTATTAAGATCCAAAGAGAGAGAAGAAGCCATATAGCTAATAACTATGGACCCGAAGGTCTGAAGTAAACTAATCACATCATCAGAGGGGCCATGAAGTTGATGTAGAGGCCCTCCGTGATCGATGCCCCCTTCGGCGGAGCTCCGGAAAAGGCCCCAAGATGGGATCTCTTGGGTACAGAAGGTTGCGGCGGTGGAAATAGGGTTTCGTGGTGCTCCTAGATGTTTTCAGGGTATATGAGTATATATAAGAGGAAGAAGTAGGTTGGTTCAGCCACGAGGGGCCCATGAGGGGGAGGGCGCGCCTGGGGGGGGTAGGCTCACCCCCTGCCTCGTGGCCTCCTCGGTTGTTTCTTGACGTCCACTCTAAGTCATCTGGATCACGTTTGTTCCAAAAATCACGTTACCGAAGGTCTCATTCCGTTTGGACTCCGTTTGATATTCCTTTTCTGCGAAACACTGAAATAGGCAAAAAAACAGCAATTTGCACTGGGCCTTGGGTTAATAGGTTAGTCCCAAAAATAATACAAAAGTGTATAATTAAGCCCATTAGACATCCAAAACAGAATGTATAATAGCATGGAATAATAAAAAATTATAGATACATTGGAGACGTATCAAGCATCCCCAAGCTTAATTCCTGCTCGTCTCGAGTAGGTAAATGATAAAAACAGAATTTTTGATGTGGAATGCTTTCTAGCATATTCTTCAATGTAATTTTCTCTATTGTGGCATGAATGTTCAGATCCGAAAGATTCAAGATAAAAGTTTAATGTTGACATAAAAATAATAATACTCCAAGTATGCTAACCAAGCAATTATGTCTTATCAAAATAACATAGCCAAACAAAGCTTATCCCTACAAAATCATATAGTTTGGCCATGCTTCATTTTCGTCACACAAAATGCTCTCATCATGCACAACCCCGATGACAAGCCAAGCAATTGTTTCATACTTAGCCTTTTCAAACTCTTTCAACTTTTACGCAATATATGAGCGCGAGCCATGGACATAGCACTATGGGTGGAATAGAATATAATGATTGAGGTTGTGTGAGAAGATAAAAAGGGAGAAAGTCTCACATTGATGCGGCTAATCAATGGGCTATGGAGATGCCCACCGATTGATGTCAATGCAAGGAGTAGGGATTGCCATGGAACGGATGCACTAGAGCTATAAATATATGAAAGCTCATCAAAGAAACTAAGTGGGTGTGCATCCAACTTTCTTGCTCACGAAGACCTAGGGCATTTGAGGAAGCCCATCATTGGAATATACAGGCCAAGTTCTATCATGAAAAATTCCCACTAGTATATGAAAGTGACAAAATAAGAGACTCTCTATCATGAAGATCATGGTGCTACTTTGAAGCGCAAGTGTGGAAAAAGGATAGTAACATTGTCCCTTCTATGTTTTTCTCTCATTTTTTATTTGGGCCTTATTTTCTCTTTTTTATGGCCTCCTTTTTTTCGTCCGGAGTCTCATCCTGACTTGTGGGGGAATCATAGTCTCCATCATCCTTTCCTCACATGGGACAATGCTCTAATGATGATCATCACACTTTTATTTATTTACAACTCAAGAATTACAACTCGATACTTAGAACAAAATATGACTCTATGTGAATGCCTCCGGCGGTGTACCGGGATTGCGATGAATCAAGAGTGACATGTATGAAAAATTAAGCATGGTGGCTTTGCGAGAAATACGATGTCAACGACATGATCATGCTGAAGGAAATATGCCCTAGAGGCAATAATAAAGTTATTATTTATTTCCTTATATCATGATAAATGTTTATTATTCATGCTAGAATTGTATTAAGTGGAAACTTAGTACATGTGTGAATACATAGACAAATAGAGTGTCACTAGTATGCCTCTACTTGACTAGCTCGTTGAATCAAAGATGGTCAAGTTTCCTAGCCATAGACATGAGTTGTCATTTGATTAATGGGATCACATCATTAGAGAATGATGTGATTGACTTGACCCATTCCGTTAGCTTAACACGATGATCGTTTAGTTTGTTGCTACTGCTTTCTTCATGACTTATACATGTTCCTCTGACTATGAGATTATGCAACTCCCGAATACCGGAGGAACACTTTATGTGCTACCAAATGTCATAACGTAACCATGTGATTATAAAGGTGCTCTACAGGTGTCTCCGATGGTACTTGTTGAGTTGGCATAGATCGAGATTAGGATTTGTCACTCCGATTGTCGAAGAGGTATCTCTGGGCCCTCTCGGTAATGCACATCACTATAAGCCTTTCAAGCAATGTGACTAAAGAGTTAGTTGTGGGATGATGCATTACGGAATGAGTAAAGAGACTTGCCGGTAACGAGATTTAACTAGGTATTGAGATACTGATGATCGAATCTCGGGCAAGTAACATACTGATGAGAAAGGGAACAATGTATGTTGTTATGTGGTTTGATCGATAAAGATCTTCATAGAATATGTAGGAGCCAATATGAGCATCCAGGTTCCACTATTGGTTATTGACCGGAGATGAGTCTCGGTCATGTCTACATAGTTCTCGAACCCGTAGGGTCCGCACGCTTAACGTTCGGTGACGATTGGTATTATGAGTTTATGTGTGTTGATGTACCAAAGGTTGTTCAGAGTCCCGGGTGAGATCAAGGACATGACGAGGAGTCTCGAAATATTTGAGACGTAAAGATCGATATATTGGAAGGCTATATTCGTACATCGGAAAGGTTCTGAGTGGTTCGGGTATTTATCGGAGTACCAAAGAGTTACGGGAATTCGCCGGGGAGTATATGGTCCTTATTGGGCTTTGATACGTCTCCATCGTATCTATAATTTTTTATTGTTCCATTCCAATACTTGTGGGTTACCAAGACCTTTTTCTGGCGCCGTTGCCGGGGAGCAATAGCGTGGGGTGAATATTCTCGTGTGTGCTTGTTTGCTTTATCACTAAGTAATTTTTTATTTTCTGTTCTAAGTTGTTCTCTATCTTTAGTTATGGATATGGAACACGAAATACCAAAAAAATTAGGTGTACCTGCTACTCATGGAGATGGGGAACCTCGTAAAACCCTCGATGCTGGTTATGTGAAAAATAGTATGTACTACTTTGATAATCCTGAGAAAACCCCATTCAATTATGTGACGGGAGACACGTTGGATCAACATGAATACTTTAGGGATTATCGCTTGACTCAAAAAGGGAAACTATTATGGGATCAAATTCATATGTTGCATTGGTATGCTCGGGAACTATGCTTGAGATATGACTATACTTGTTGCTCTAGGATGAAGGCTCCACACCTTCCCTTTTCATGCAAATTTGATGATGATAAAACCTTGGCTTCTTATGCTAATGGTTTATATGATTACTATGATGTGGAACAAATAGAAGAATGCGTTGCTTTTATGGGTTCTTATGAAATTGAATCTTTGTTTAAAGAGTGTGAAAATCTTAATGGTTCAGTTTATAGACCTGAAAATTTAGCTATCCTTAAATATTGCTATGGGAATTATGAATTCAATTCCGATATTGATGATTTTATTGAGAGAGTCTCTGATGTCCAAGATGAGACTAATATTTTGCAGGAGTCTATGGAAGAAGAAATTGATGAAACTGTGAGCTCATTGGATGAAAAAGATGAGGTGGAGAGCGAAAAACAAAAGGAGGAAGAGCGGATTGATCACCCGTGCCCACCTTCTAATGAGAGTAACTCTTTATCCCATACATTGTTTAATTTCCCTTCGTGCTTACTGAAGGATGAATGCTATGATGATTGTTATGATCCCGTTGATTCTCTTGAAATATCCCTTTTTGATGATGCTTGTTATGCTTGTGGCCAAGATGCCAATATGAAATATGCTTATGGAGATGAACTTGCTATAGTTCCTTATGTTAAACATGAAATTGTTGCTATTGCACCCACGCATGATAGTCCTATTATATTTTTGAATTCTCCCGACTACACTATATCGGAGAAGTTTGCCCTTATTAAGGATTATATTGATGGCTTGCCTTTTACCGTTGCACATGATGATTTTGATAAATATAATATGCATGTGCTTGCTGCTCCTACTTGCAATTATTATGAGAGAGGAACTATATCTCCACCTCTCTATGTTTCCAATATGATAAAATTGCAAGAAACTGTTTATACTATGCATTGGCCTTTACTATGTGTGCATGAATTGTTCTTTTATGACATGCCTATCCATAGGAAGAGAGTTAGAATTTGTTGTTGCATGATATATGTTACCTTGTGCTCACTACTAAATCACAAATCATTGTTAATTAAAATTGGCTTTGATATACCTTGGGATCCGGGTGGATCCATTACTTGAGCACTATATGCCTAGCTTAATGTCTTTAAAGAAAGCGCTGCCAGGGAGACAACCCAGAAGTTTTAGAGAGTCATTTATTTCTGTTGTGTGCTTTTATAAAGTTTACAAATAAAAATAATGTGCCAAGATTTGCCTTTAGGATGTTTTAGATTACTTCTTGGTTTGTGCGGTGCAGGACAGAAACTTTGGCTGTAGTGCGCGATTTTACATTTTTACTGGAATGTCAAACGGTTCTGCAACTTTTTGCACTGTCTTACTATACAAATTTTTTATTTTTCCTAATTTTCGTAGAATTTTTGGGGTACCAGAAGTATGGAGAATGTTCATATTACTACAGACTGTCCTGTTTAAGAAAGATTATGTTTTTGATGCATAGTTTGCTTGTTTTGATGAAACTATCAATTTCTATCAGTGGATTAAGCCATGGAAAAGTTATATTACAGTAGCTACAATGCAAAAACAAAATATGAATTGGTTTGCAACAATACTTAGAGTAGTGATTTGTTTTATTATACTAACGGATCTTGCCGAGTTTTCTGTTGAGTTTTGTGTGGATGGAGTGTTCAAAGATCGAGGATGTCTCGATGTGAGGAGATGGAGGAGAGGAAAGAGCTCAAGCTTGGGGATGCCCAAGGCACCCCAAGTAAATATTCAAGGAGACTCAAGCATCTAAGCTTGGGGATGCCCCGGAAGGCATCCCATCTTTCTTCAACAAGTATCGGTATGTTTTCGGATTCGTTTCGTTCTTGCGGCATGTGCAAATCTTGGAGCGTCTTTTGCATTTAGTTTTGATTTTTCTTTTATGCACCATGCTGGTATGAGATAGTCCTTGGTTGATTTATAGAATGCTCATTGCACTTCACTTATATCTTTTGAGTATGGCTTTATAGAATGCTTCATGCGCTTCGCTTATATCATTTAAAGTTTGGATTGCCTGTTTCTCCTCACATAGAAAACCGCTATTTGTGGAATGCTCTTTTGCTTCACTTATATTTGTTAGAGCATGGGCATATCTTTTGTAGAAAGAATTAAACTCTCTTGCTTCACTTATATCTATTTAGAGAGTTGACAGGAATTGGTCATTCACATGGTTAGTCATAAAATCCTACATAAAACTTGTAGATCACTGAATACGACATGTTTGATTCCTTGCAATAGTTTTGTGATATAAAGGTGGTGATATAGAGTCGTGCTAGTTGAGTAATTGTGAAATTGAGAAATATTTGTGTTGAGGTTGGCAAGTCCCGTAGCATGCACGTATGGTGAACCGTTATGTAACGAAGTTGGAGCATGAGGTATTTATTTATTGGCTTCCTTATGAGTGGCGGTCGGGGACGAGCGATGGTCTTTTCCTACCAATCTATCCCCATAGGGGAATGCGTAGTAGTACTTTGCTTCGAGGGCTAATAAACTTTTGCAATAAGTATATGAGTTCTTTATGACTAATGTGAGTCCATGGATTATACACACTCTCACCCTTCCATCATTGGTAGCCTCTTTGGTACCGTGCATTGCCCTTTCTCACCTCGAGAGTTGGTGCAAACTTCGGCGATGCATCCAAACCCCGTGATATGATACGCTCTATCACACATAAACCTCCTTATATCTTCCTCAAAACAGCCACCATACATACCTATCATGGCATTTCCATAGCCATTCCGAGATATATTGCCATGCAACTTCCATCATCATCATATACATGACTTGAGCATTTATTCATCTTGCTTTGCATGATCGTAAGATAGCTAGCATGATGTTTCCATGGCTTGTCCGTTTTTTGATGTCATTGCTACGCTAGATCATTGCACATCCTAGTACACCGCCGGAGGCATTCATATAGAGTCATATCTTTGTTCTAGTATCGAGTTGTAATATTGAGTTGTAAGTAAATAAAAGTGTGATTATCATCATTATTAGAGCATTTCCCCAGTGAGGAAAGGATGATGGAGACTATGTTTCTGCCACAAGTCGGGATGAGACTCCGGACTTTAAAAATAAATAAAAGAGGCCAAAGAAGACCAAAAAAGAGAGGCCAAAGAAGCCCACCAAAAAAGGGAAAAATGAGAGAAAAAGAGAGAAGGGGCAATGTTACTATCCTTTTACCACACTTGTGCTTCGGAGTAGCACCATGTTGAGTCTCTTGAGTTATCACTTTCATATACTAGTGGGAATTTTTATTATAGAACTTGGCTTGTATATTCCAATGATGGGCTTCCTCAAATGCCCTAGGTCTTCATGAGCAAGCAAGTTGGATGCACACCCACTTAGTTTCCGTTTGAGCTTTCATACACTTATAGCTATAGTGCATCCGTTGCATGGCAATCCCTACTCCTCACATTGACATCAATTGATGGGCATCTCCATAACCCGTTGATTAGCCGCGTCGATGTGAGACTTTCTCCTTTTTTGTATTCTCACGCAAACCTCCATCATCATATTCTATTCCACCCATAGTGCTATGTCCATGGCTTGCGCTCATGTATTGTGTGAGGGTTAAAAAGGCTGAAGCGTGTTAAAAAGTATGAACCAGTTGCTCGGCTTGTCATCGGGGTTGTGCATGATTTGAATGCTTTGTGTGGTGAAGATGGAGCATAGCCAGACTATATGATTTTGTAGGGATGAGCTTTCTTTGGCTATGTTATTTTGATAAGACATAATTACATGGTTAGTATGCTTGAAGTATTATTGTCTTAATGTCAAATGATAGACTATTGCTTTGAATCACTCGTGTCTTAATATTCATGCCATGATTAGATATATGATCAAGATTATGCTAGGTAGCATTCCACATCAAAAATTATCTTTTTTATCATTTACCAACTTGAGGACGAGCAGGAATTAAGCTTGTGGATGCTGATATGTCTCCGTCGTATCTATAATTTTTGATTGTTCCATGCCAATATTATACAACTTTCATATACTTTTGGCAACTTTTTATACTATTTTTGGGGACTAACATATTGATCCAGTGCCCAGTGCCAGTTCCTGTTTGTTGCATGTTTTTTGTTTCGCAGAAAATCCATATCAAATGGAGTCCAAACAGGATAAAAACTGACGGATAATATTTTTGGAATATTTGCGAAATATGGGAAGAAGAATCAACGCGAGAAGGTGCCTATCGGTGTCAAAACCGGTGGATCTCGGGTAGGGGGTCCCGAACTGTGCGTCTAAGACGGATGGTAACAGGAGGCAGGGGACACGATGTTTTACCCAGGTTCGGGCCCTCTTGATGGAGGTAAAACCCTACGTCCTGCTTGATTTATTCTTGATGATATGAGTATTACAAGAGTTGATCTACCACGAGATCGGAGAGGCTAAACCCTAGAAGCTAGCCTATGGTATGATTGTATGTTGTCCTACGGACTAAAACCCTCCGGTTTATATAGACACCGGAGGGGGCTAGGGTTACACAAGGTCGGTTACAAAGGAGGAGATATACATATCCGTATTGCCTAGCTTGCCTTCTACGCCAAGTAGAGTCCTATCCGGACACGAGACGAAGTCTTCAATCTTGTATATTCATAGTCCAACAGTCCGGCCAAAGGATATAGTCCGGTTGTCCGGAGACCCCCTAATCCAGGACTCCTCAGTAGCCCCTGAAGCAGGCTTCAATGACGATGAGTCCGGCGCTCAGTGTTGTCTTTGACATTGCAAGGCGGGTTCCTCCTCCGAATATACCACGGAAGAATCTGAATACAAGGATAGTTTCCGACCCTGCAAAATAAGTTCCACATACCACCGTAGAGAGAATAATATTTCCACAAATCTAATCTGCTGGCATGTTTCGGCAACATGACATCATGCCGTGGCCTAGTGATTTTTCGAACCGTTTCTTTTAACTAGCCCCCCACATAATGCGAGGCAGTTTCTTGACACGTCTTGTCAAAGTAGAGATCGTGTCCCCCTTATTACGGGATTCTCATCAATACGGGCGTGGGTAACCCAACCACGCCATCAATTATGGCGCTTGGGGATAAGCGAGTTTTACCAGGCTAGTGGGGGCGCATAGTTTTGGCCGCCCTTATAAGGGGATAAGGTTTAACCTTTCTCTACCCACGCCTTCTTCCTCCTTGCTCATCCATTCTTGCGCACTCGAGCTCCAACGCCCAAGTCCACATCCTTTCCCTCAACCTTCTCCAAACATGTCCGGAGCAGGAGGCAAATGGATGGCTTCCTCCGTTACGGAGGGACACATCAAGAAGTTGCGCGGAGCCGGATACTTAGCCGCGAATATCGCGCATCGGCTTCCCGCTGCGGGGCAGATTGTTCCTACCCCGGAACCTCACGAGAGGGTAGTTTTCCTCCACCACTTCCTCCGCGGACTGGGGTTTCCCCTCCATCCATTCGTCCGTGGTCTTATGTTCTACTACGGGCTGGACTTTCATGATCTAGCCCCGAACTTCATCCTCAACATTTCGGCGTTCATCGTCGTGTGTGAGGCTTTCCTCCACATCCGGCCCCACTTTGGCCTGTGGCTGAAGGCCTTCAATATCAAGCCGAAGGTGGTGGGAGGCCAACAAGCAGAATGCGGCGGAGCCATGGTGGGCAAGATGCCCAATGTTATATGGCTTGAAGGCTCCTTCGTGGAGACCATAAAGGGGTGGCAATTGGCGTGGTTCTACATCACCGAGCCGCGAGACACCAACTAGGTGGCGGCCCCCGAGTTTCGATCTGGAATTCCCACGCGGCTCACCTCCTGGAAAGAGAAGGGCCTATCCTGGGGTTCATCGGTGGCGCTGGACGGACTCTAGAAATGTATCCGAAATATGGCAAGCAAGAAGCTCAAGCTTGTCAACATAGTCCAGGTCATGCTCTTCCGCTGGATCCTCCCGTGTCAACAACGGGATTTTAACTTATGGGAGTTCGACCCGGCCCGGCACCAGACTCTAAGCGAGCTCTTCGACATGACGCGCAAGGACGTCTGGAGGGTGCTGTTCAAGGGTACCGAGGTCCCTCCTTCTCTTACCGAGGACCGCGGGCTAAGCGCGAAGCGCCTAGCGTATTCGGCGAGTTCTATACATCCGGTAGGATATTTATTTCCCCTAGCTTAACCATGTGCGGGGTCTGAGCTCCATGCCTTTGACATGACTGGGTGGAGACGTCGGGGCAGATTAACTGTCCGGCCCCTCTGCCCGAAGACACTACGGACGCTCTCCTGACGGAGATGCTGACTCCGGCTCCTTACAAGGTGCCGGAGAAGACCAAGAAGGCCAAGGGAACCCGAAAGAGTTCCCGGCGCCAGGTGGTATCGGACTCATCGTCCGATAACTCCACGACGCACTCCTCCCCCGAAGACGAGGAGGAAGATGAAGATGCTCCCCCTTCAGTCGGGGGAGACAAGAAAAGGAAGGCCGCCCCGACCGGGGGGCCGAAGGGTCCAAGAATGGGAGGACCCTCCTTCCGGACTACTCCACCGCCGCCGCCGAAGGCGAAGACGAGTGGCTGCTCAGGGCCAAGCCCCTGGCGAAGTCGTAAGTATTCGGATACCAGAGTAACTCATAGCATACCTTTGTCACACTACTTCTCCTAACGTCGAATATGATTATGCAGACCACCCCAAGCCCGTATCGACGTATCTTCGTCGGGCGGCTCCTTGGACTCATCAGATATGGATAGCGATCCACTTCCAACCGCCACCTCCCCTTGCCCTACGGACAATGCCGAGGTATTATCTCAAGAGGCACCGGGTCGAGGGGAGACAATCCCGGAGGCGCCTCAAGGCGACCTTCTGGACTCCAGGAGCAGAGGGAGTAAGGCTCCCGAGGGCTCCGAGTTCGGCCCTCAGCCAAACACCGCGCTGGAACCTCCAGTGGTTCTGGACTCGGGCAGGCGGCCTCCTTCCAGAAGGGGCAAGATGCCTGTGCCGGTGACCTCTGCCCATCCAGGGGCACCGGACAATCTGCTGGGAGCGCTTCGCAGCGCTTCCATCGACAAAGAGCACCGCACTATTATGAGTGCGGTGATTCAGAAGGTTCAGTCCGCCAAGAGCGGACTGACTGAAACCTGTGCCAGCCTTCTAACAGGCTTTGAGGTAAGTATTTGAAATATAGAAAAAATATTACCGCATAGACAGTAGCCCCTGATGCTCTGTTTGGTGTTCAAAAAGAAAAGCCGAATAGAGGATCAACTAATATCTGCAGGAGTCTAATATAAGTATGTCTATATGCGTATGCAGGCTTCACTACTGGCCTCTGCCGCAGTAACTGCGGAGGTCGCCGTACTGACGCAGGACCTCGAAGGGTCCAAGAAAGAGCTCGGCCTTGCCAAGAGGCAGCTCGAGGAGAACAAAGGTAAGTAATACCTAGTTTGTGGATATATATAAAAAGAATGTGATTGCAAAATGACATGATCATCGTAAATTTGGCAGGGGCCACGACCGAGGTGGCGACCCTGAAGCAAGCGCTATCCGAGGCCGAAAACAAAGCGGCCAAGGAGCGCACCGAGCGGGAAAGGCAGGAGGCACGGGTGGGCGAGGTGCAGCAAGAGCTCCACGCTCTCGTGACGAAGCACGAGGCGTTGGAGCTTGACTTGAAGACGCGAGAGTCCGAACTTGCCGTGGCCCTTGAGAGTGCAAAGGGTGCCAAGGCTGAAGCCCAAAAGGCTCTCCAGGAGATTGATGCGATGAAGAAGATAGCGGCGGGTAAGGCATTCTATATGCAAAGCAAGCATGTGAAAGTAAATTACTTGTTACTTACCCGAATCTGGAGCTCTCCAGGAGCATTCGCAGATTTACCCCGCAGCGTGTCGGATGCCGCACAGTTTTACCAGGCCGAGGAGGGAAGCTCAACGGAGAAGCTGTTCTGGTCTTAGTATATTGAGACCGAACACCCGATGCCTCTGAGCGACCAGCTGAAGCAACTGGTCGAGCTGCACAAGGCGGCCGAACAGGCCATGAAGGGCTTTATAGTCCGGATGTGGCCTGGTGACGCCCTTCCCAATAGCTACTTCAGCCTGGTGAGGTGGCTTGTGGATGCCTGCCCACGGCTGGAAGTCATCAAGCGGTCCGTCTGCATCGAAGGTGCACGCCGGGCTTTCGCCCGTGCGAAGGTGCACTGGGCCAAGATGGACGTCGTGAAGCTGGTGAAGGAAGGGCCGCCGCAGGGCAAGGAGCATCGCTACCCCGAGATGTACTATAAGGGTGTCCTGAAGGGTGCCCGTCTTGTATGAAAACTTGTTCATATGCGCTATGCAACGCTTGTTTGAATTTAAAATATTGCCTTCTGTTCGGCTGTTTATCAAATATGAGAGATGGCTAGTCGTCGGCTTCTGCCCCCACGCCACGAGTGCTGGGGTGTTCGGGATAAACCTGAGCACTCTTGTTCCCATTTTTGGGTCCTTTGAGGGAGGTGCTCAGCACAACGAACAAGACAATCAGACTATAATGCGTTATGGGTCCTTTGAGGGAGGTGCTCAGCACAACGAACAAGACAATCAGACTATAATGCGTTATCACTCTCACTTAGCCA
>NC_053025.1:434996906-434996996 GCF_003073215.2 Triticum urartu | reverse complement strand
TCTCTAACTGGGTTGGGTCTCTCGCCTTATCATGACAGTCAGTTTTAGCTTTCTCTACTGATGTGCTTTGCCCAGCAGATCCGGGGCACA